>NC_001905.3:0-132500 GCF_000002725.2 Leishmania major strain Friedlin | reverse complement strand
CACCTCACCGCGCGGCTCCGGCGTGTCCGTGTGCTTGTAGTCTGGCGTGTCCACCAGCTTCATCTCGCAGGCCATCTCCAGCCGACCGACACACGCGGGCTCGAGGTCGCCGACGAGCTGCTTCGGCCCGTTGCCGACGGTTTCGGTGAGTCCGTAGCCCTGGATGAACCCGCCAAGGACGACGTTCATGAAGTTCTGCGTTGGTGCACTGATCGGGCCACCGCCTCCGAACATGCTGCGCACGCGACCGCCCACCATCTCGCGCAGCGGGGCGAAGACCACCTCGTTCCAGAACGGCGTCTCCATGCCGGCGTGAAGGTACTTGAGGCGGGAGGCGAAGGCGTGCTCAAAGACCTTGCGCTCCAGCACGCCGCGCTGTGCCAGGCTCGTCTCCATCATCTTCTTGTAGGAGTCGAAGATGCGTGGCACACCAATCAAGAAGATTGGCTTGAACTCGACGAGGTCGCCGTGTGGACGTGCGTACGTGCTCAACAGTGTGCGGGTGTGGCCAAATCCGATCCAGCAGCCGCGCGCAAGGAAGACGTTCGTGACCGTGAACTCGAAGATGTGAGCCAGCGGCAGGGAGGAGCAGTAGCGTTCATCGGGCTCAACGCCGCCGCACAGCTCGTTCAGGCGGCCACCCATGCCGTTGATGCCCGCGGTCATCGAGCCGTACGTGTGCATGACGCCCTTCGGCCCGCCCGTCGTGCCGCTCGTGTACATGATCAGGGACACGTCATCGTTGTTTGTCGGCAGGTTGAGGGGGTAGCTGGAGAGAGCGCCGTCCCTCACGACGTCTTCCCACGCCTTCAGCGTCACGCCCGTCGCATCGATGCCCTCCGGCAGCGTGTCGAGGTAGATCAGGATGCAGTGCGGCATCGCACCGCTCCGCATCATGGCGATCAGCGACGGCACACGCTCGCCCACTGCCACGATGGCGGCGCAGCTCGTCTCCGCGAAGGCCTCGCTGAGCGCCTCCTTGCCGAGGTTCGCGTACACCGTGGCGAGCACCATGCTCTGCGACCACACGCCGTACGCCGACGCCAGCCACTCCCAGCGCGTCTCGAGGTACATGCCGACCTTGCAGCCAGGAGTGAGTGCGAGCTCGCGCAGGCCACGGCCAAAGTTCTGCACGACCGTCCACACATCATCATACGTCAAGTACTGCGTCGCATCGTAACATGTCACCTCAAACAACCGCTCCAGCCCGCTCTCCGGCTCCCTCACCAGCTGATGCGACACGCGACTTATCGGGCGGTAGGCCAGCGCACGCTTGCTGCCACGCGACTTGCACATGGACTCGAAGCATTGCACGAAGTTGGGCCCGTTGTACCACTCGTTTTCCAGGCGGCGCTGCATCGCGTCCGTCACCTTCGCCTGGCGGTAGATCGGCGTGCTGTTCTCGCTCTCGGTGCCTTCGAGGGCGACGTTCTCGTCGCCTAGCTGCTGGTAGCGCATTGCGCGAGGGTCCGGCACGACGCGGCGCGCGTTGGCGTCGTCCATCAGCTGGAGCACCGTTGCCTCCAGGCTGCTGCAGTGAGAGGGGATGTCCATGGCTGCTGTTGCGGCGGGGCGAGTCAGCGCAGTCTGCGTGCGTGTGTACGGCAAATTCGGATGGCCAGCCCGCTTAAAGGGAGGTGAGGGGTGGGTAGGGCTGCGACGAGCCATGAAGCGTTCCACGAGTGCGCAAGTCGAAGGGTTGTGTGGTGGTTGATGGAGGTGGTGCCGGTGGGTGAGAAGGGGAGGTGGTGGTGGTGGTGGTGGTGGGGGAGAGGTCGGAGGCATACATCACTGTAGCGGGCAAGCGCCCCATTATTCACGCCCAGATACAAGAGATGCGGTCACGCCAAGTGACGGGGCAAGTCATCCAGCTCGCGCGACTTTGGTGTGTGTGTGTGTGGGGGGGGGGAGGGACATGTGTGCGTGCATGGCGTCGTGATGAAACTTCAGCATCCCTGCGAACCTCGAATCGCCTCCTCTTCGTGTACTGCACATCCCAGCCGCCGACACACGACCAGTCACGGGGACGCTGCACGGCGGGTTACGATGGCGGGGAAGGGGTGGCAGTGATGGGTTGACTGGCTGGGTGGTGGTTGGTGGTGGGCTCTACAAGATTGTCATGGCTCAATTTGTTCATAATCTACTTACGAACAAGCCGACCGTTACACGCGCACACAACTAGAGCTCACCCGCCGTTTCGGCGCCACGGCCATGTCCAGGAACCCGGACAACCAGCACCGTCTGGCAAGGCCCGGGGGGGGGTCACCGCTCGACATAAACCGCAGCGCAGCCAAGGCAAGATGAGGCAGGAGGCGGGAATGTATCCCTGTCGCGTCGTTGACTCGATGAATAAGCGAGCTGGTACACACGTGGCTTCATGCCCGCAAACTCTCCTCGGCACTGCATCAGCCCACACCTATCCGCCGACACGCAGGCGAGTCTGCCAAGCCGTACACGGTGGGCAGACGGCTTCGCGCCCTCAAAGCATATGTGAGGACTACGAGAACCTGTGTGATGCGACAACCTTGCCGTGGCTCATAACGCCATCAGGGTGGTGGTGGTGGTGATGATGTGTATGTGTGTGTGTGTGTAGGGAGGGAGGAAGGGAGGGAAGGGAGCAGGCAAAGAAGAGGGTGCACGCTGCGGACCCCCGGTCACTGCACATACTCCATTTACCCAACTACCCACATACCCACCCGATCACTCCGCGAACAAGCATGTGATTTGCTTTTCATACTGTTTAGCGATAGCGCCTCGCCTCAGCTTCAGCGCCGCCGTTAGCTGGCCCTTCTCCGGCGACCACTCGTCATCGATAAGGGAAACACGGCGCACAACCTCGAAGTCGCGGCGCCGCGCCGCGCGGGCTGTCTCCGCCATCGACGCGGCAGCTTTCTCCAGCAGCTCCTTCTTCTCTAGCAGGGATGGGTACTCGCCCTCGATCCCGTTCGCCTTCGCGAAGCGCATCACGTGGCTCTCGTCTGTGAGCACGAGAGCGCAGATGTAGTTCTTGCACGGGTCCACCAACACACACACACAGTTATGCAGGACCAGCGGGTGGCTGCTGTAGACCGCCTCGAGCACCTCCAGCGCGATGTACTCGCCCAGGCAGTTCTTCGCCAGCGCCTTGATGCGCCCCACTATGGAGACGCGACCTTCGCAGTCGATGCTGCCAACGTCGCCGGTGTGGAACCAGCCATCCTCGTCCAGCACCTCGCGCGTCAGCTCCGGCTGCTTGTAGTAGCCCTTGAACAGGAACGGGCCGCGCAGGCAGATCTCGCCGCGCGGATACGGCGTGTCCGTGTGCTTGTACTCGTCAATGTCGCGCAGCTTCAGCTGTTCCGAACAGAGCACCTGGCCTACGGCAGACGGCGTCAGGTCACCCAGCCGTTGAATGGCACCGATGCACACCGTCTCCGTGAGGCCCCAGCCGTTGACGATGCACCCAAAGACCACGTTCACGAACTCCTGCGTGGTCTCGGACAGCGGGCCGCCGCCGCTGAGAAAGGCCCGCACGCGACCTCCCAGAGCCGCGCGTGGCTGACTGAACACCTTCTCGTTCCAGAACGGCGTGTCCTTGCCCTCCTTCAGCGCCGCCAGCCGGCTCTGGTAGGCGTGGTCGAACACCTGTCGCTTGAGCGTGCCCACCGGCGGCAGCTTCGCCTCGACGGCCTTCTTGAGCGTGTCGAAGATGCGCGGTACGCCGATGAGCAGCGTTGGGCGGAAGTGGGTAAAGTCGCCGTGCGGCCGTGCCGTGGCGTCCGTCAGCGTGCGCGGGGTGCCGAACGCGACGTGGGCGCGGCGGGCGAGGAGGATGTTCACCACACCGAACTCCATGATGTGCGCCATGGGCAGGTAGGAGAGGTAGACATCATCCGGTCTGTGCTTGATAACGCTGTAGAGCCAGTCGTCCATGGTGAGGATGCCGGCGACGATGCTGCCGTGCGTGTGCATGACGCCCTTCGGGTCACCGGTCGTGCCGCTCGTGTACATGATCAGTGCCACCGATTCGTTGTCCTCCGGTGGCGCGGCACCGTGGTGCGCACCCGCGCCGTGGCCCAGCGCGACCACGTCCTTCCACGACACTACGCGGCACCCGTGCAGCTCCGCGCACCCGGCAACCGGCAGATTGTCCAAGTAGATGAGCGTGCACGCAGGGAAGGCACCACTGCCGACGCCGCGCAGCAGGTTCGGCACGCTCTTGCCGTTGCACAGAATCGCCTTGCACTCCGTCTCGCGCAGTGCGTGGAAGAGAGCGCCCTCGCCGAGGTTGGCGTAGACGGTGGCGGCGACCATGTCCTGCATCCAGATGCCGTAGATAGACGCCAGCCACTCCCAGCGCGTCTCCTCGTAGATGGTCACGTTGACGCGCTTCTCGAGCCCGAGCTCGGCGAGGCCGCGGCTGAAGCCGGTCACGGCATGCCACAGCTCCCGGTACGTGAGGTTACATTGCTCGGAGAAGTACGCAACGTCCATCGGCCGCGATGCACCCGCCACCTGCTCCTTTTCCATCTTCTCGATGCGGCGGTACGCCAGGGCAACACTGTCGAGGTTCTCCTGGCATAGCTTCGCAAAACGCTGTGGCTGGTTAGGGCCGTAGTAGAATTGTTTCCCACACTCCTGCTGTGCCGCCAGCGTGGACTGCTTGCCGTTCACGTACACGGCGGAGCTGTTGGGGGTTTGTGTGCCGGCGACGGCCACACTCAAGGGGCCGTAGCTCTTCACGTCCTCGGAGAGCTCCCACGGCACCTCATTGCTGCGGGCCTTGCACTCCATCAATGACACGACACAGCCGCCCATTTTGTTGGCTGAATGTCTATGTGTGTAGAGGGTACGAGGGAGGGTTGATGGGTGGTGAGTGAGGGGAAGGTCCCGCCGAGATGTGAATAGTCAGCAGCGATGGACAGCCTGCGATTGGCTGCTGGAGGTATGTGACGAGGGAGGGGGGGGGTGATGTAACAAGAAGATCTGCGCACGTTTGTGGGCGTTGTCGTTATCTACGAGGCAGTGCCCATCGACTGAGCGCGCGTACTTGGTAATCTTCTCCTGCACACGGCGCGCACTGCCGCTCTCTCTCTCTTTCTCTTTCTCTCTCTATCGCTTCAGACGTGTGTGTGTGTGGGGGGGGGGTGTGTGCTCCGCGCTCGACGGCAGCGGCGATGGCGAGCTTGGAAGCTGGTGTGGATGTGTTTCTGTGTGTGGGTGTGTGGGTGGGTGGGTGGGGGAAGGGAGCAGTGAGCTGCTGTGCTGCTTGTTCTCGCTATTGCTGAGCGTTTCTGCTGCCGTTAGGGTGGTGGATCGGCGAGTGCAAGAGGCAACGGGCTGCAATATCCGTGTAGAGAGGAGGAAGGGCGGAGGGGGCGGAGGATAAGGGAGACGGGATGGACGAGCGGGCAGCCGCCGTAGCAGGGAGATCAGCACCAGGTAGGGGTGGTAGCGGTGGTGGGAGGGAGGCGGCGAACCTTGTCTCAGCGCGAAAGGTGGATGATAAGAGAGAGAGAGAGAGAGAACCAGTGCGTGCTGGTGGCCTGCTGAGGCGGTGCCCCCCCCCCTTTTCCTCCCCCTCCCCCCGTGAGCGCACAGAGAGAGAGAGAGAGAGAGCCAAGCCGTCTGGCAGGATGTGAAAGAGGGCAGGGATCATCACGGGACCCGGCGGCCATGCGTACTGCGGAAGACCCCCTCCCCCCTTCTCGCCCCGGGCCGCCTTCCGCGACAGAACCGACGAGGGAGGGAGAGAGGGAGGGGAAGGCGGCCCGGGGCGAGAAGGGAACAACAGCTTCGTCGGCGCTTGACTTGCCATGGCAGTCGACTGTCTTGATCCTTTGGTTAGCTGCTGACTCCAGTCGCCGACTCCTTACTGATGACGAATGACGAGGCGGTGGCGCACAGACACACACGCGCGCACCTCTGTGCGTGGGGGTAACCTAGGCTGCAGGGCAGCCCACCCCATCCCACGCCCCGCTCCTCCCGCTCCCCCCTCCCTCCGCCGTCCCGGCCCATGCCGAACCACCTGTGGTGGTGACCAGGGTCGAGCATCTGTGACGAACGGGGGTGCCCGCCAGAGCGCGAGTTAGGGCTACGGACGTCAGCGGCCATGTCGTGCATGGCGTTGCGTCGGTGCCACCCGCGACAGTGCGCACAGGCTTGCACTGTCCATATGATGGGCAGAGCGTGTCAGCGCGGCTCGAGCGCATCGCAGCCGGCCCCTCACACTGGCCCACCCGAGGGGGGTGGGGTGCGGGGGCGTGAGTGTCACCGCGACGGGGAGATGCACCCAAGGGGGGAGATGGGGGGAGTGGCGACCGGCATGATGGAGGGGCGGCTGTGAGGCGTTGTGTGTACGCGTGTGTGTGCCTAGGGCTGCTTCGCACCAGGTGATGGGGAGGGGCCTGTGAAAGGGTTGTTGAGGGCTGGCGTAGAGTCGGGGTTGGAGGAGGGGGTGAGGATCGACCTCGCGCTGCGCGGGAGAGGGATGGATTCGCGTTCGAGAAGCAAAAAAAAATACAGGGTATCACCTAGACAGCCGCACAACACCCGTGCCTAAACAAGTGTGTGTGTGTGTGTGCGTCGGGTGGGATGGGGTGGATGGGTAGTGGGATGCACACAACAGGGGGGAGGGAGGGGAGGGGAGGGGGGGGGGGGAGGGCGCATTGCTTCCGAGCGCCGTGAGCCATTTTGTTATGCAGAAGAATAAGATGGAGGGTTTTCCGTGATTAGGCCGTTGACGCGACGAGGCGCTTCAGCACCTCCACAAAACGATGGCACTCCTTCTCCTCCGTCGCCCACGACGTGCAGAGTCGCATGATGCACGTGCCATCTTTCAAGGGCTCGACGGTGTACATGTCGAAGTCGTTGTTCAGCTCTGCGATCATGGTGTTTTCCAGGATCGGGAAGAGCTGATTGCTGGCGGATGGCCAGGCAAGTCGGATGCCGCACGCCTCCAGTCCAGCCTTGAGGATGGCGGCCATCTTGTTCGAGTGGGCGCCGAGCTCGAAGAAGAGGTTGTCCTTCATGAGCACCTCGAATTGGATGCCGAGCAGCCATCCCTTCGCCATGAGGGCGCCGCGCTGCTTGATGAGGTGGCGCGCGTTCGGCTTTAGGGCGTCATTCAAGATGATGAGCGCTTCGCCAAACATGCCACCGGCCTTCGTGGCGCCAATGTAGAACATGTCCGTCAGGCGAGCGATATCTGCCAACGTCAGATCGTTCACAGGGCTGCTTAGGGCCGAGGCGAGGCGGGCGCCGTCGAGGAAGAGGTACAGGCCGTGCTCCTTGCATGAGGCGGAGATGTCCTCCAACTCCTGCTTCGTGTACTGCGTGCCTACCTCCGTCGTGTTGGAGATGTAGACGAGTTTGGGTATCACCATGTGCTCCGAGCGATTCTCGTGCAGTGCGCTCTCGATGTCGGCAACGCGCAGCTTACCGTCCGGGCACGGCGCCGTGACGACTTTGTGCCCCGTCGCCTCAATGGCGCCCGTCTCGTGCGTGCTGATGTGGCCCAGCTGCGTTGCGATGACAGCTTCCCACGGGCGTAGCGCCAGACTGCAGGCGATCAGGTTCGTCTGCGTGCCGCCGGAAATAAAATGGACGTCCGCGTCCGGCCGCTCAAGCAACTCGCCGATCAGGCGTGCCGCCTTCGCGCAGTGGCTGTCCTGTCCGTAGCCCGCGTGCTGCGTCATGTTATCGCGCGCCATCAGATCTAAAATCTTGGGATGCATACCCACGCTGTAGTCATTCACGAAGCTGTACGGCTTCGGCTTGGCCGCCGTCGCCGTCGTCCTTGGCGTTGACATCGCCGTTCGGTCGGCGTTGACGGAAACAAGGAAGGATCCGTAAAGAGAGACAGAGAGGGAGAGAGATTGGTACAGTAGGAACGTGACGAGTGCGCTTGTCTCGCTGTGTGTGAGTGTGTGTGTGGACGTGGCGTGCAGCACCGTATCCGCAAGGGCAAACGTAGATTGCTAAGTAAGTATTTGGAAGAAGGGGAGGGGGAGGGGAAGGGCGCGCGCGGGAGAGAGAGAGAGAGAGAAGAGCTGAGGATAGGAAAGAGCAAGAGCGAAGAATTGGGGTGGAGGTTGGGGAAGGGGAAGGGGAAGGGGGATAGCACATTCTCTGCACAGGATGGGCGTGCCTGTGTATGTATATACATATATATATATATATGTATGTATATATATGTGTGTGTGTGCGCGCGCGCCGTTACCATGCACTGTACTTCCGCGCGTAATAGATACAAGGACAGAGACAGAGAGTCGAGTCGACGAGTACGAGGACCGTGAGGACGAAGGGCGGCATGGCCGGATGAAGCAGGAGGTGTTCTGTTTCTCTTTCTCTCGTTCGATCGCTGGCGATCAGGTGTGCTGGCGAAGCCCGAAACGCCGGGGGTGGGTAGGAGGAGGGGCCACGGGGTAGGCGGCGGAGCAGCCGATGGAGGCGCCCCCGTCGCGCCGACACGGCCGTTCTGCACGCTTTGGGGGTTCTGTTGCGCGTCGCTGCTCTAAGGGTGGGGCGGTATCGTCTGTGGGAGCGTTTTACCAGAGAGAGAGAGAAGTCGACTTATACGAGGTGGTGGTGGTGGGAGGCACACACACACACGCACACTTACACACACACACACATATATATATCTGCCCACACAACCGCTTCTTCAGCGACTAATCGGCAAACAGCTCCTTGATGATGTCGGCGTAGTGCGTGTCGATCACGCTGCGGCGCACCTTCATGGAGGCCGTCACCAGGTTGTTCTCCGGCGTCCACTCGTCGCTCAGCACACACACGCGCTTCAGCAGCTCAAACGACTTCTTGCCCGCTTGCCGGCCAATCTCCGCGAGCGACGCGGTGACCGCGGCAATGAACGCGGGGTCCTTCAGGATATCGGGCCACCTCGCGTTCTCGACCTTGTGGGCACGGGCAAACCTCATTGCCTTTTCCTCGTCCGTCAGCACGAGCGCCGTGATGAAGGGGTGCTGCGGGTCCACGAGGATGCAGATGCCGTTGGGCACCACGACCGAGCACTCGCAGTACAGCGCCTCCAGCGCCTCCAGCGCAATGTACTCGCCCAGGCAGTTCTTCGCCAGCGCCTTGACGCGGCCAATGATGCGCATCTGCCCCGTCTCCGCTTCCATCTCGGCCACGTCGCCCGTGCGCAGCCACCCACCCGGCAGGATACTCTGCTCTGTCAACTCCGGCTGCTTGTAGTAGCCCTTGAAGACAAAGCGGCCGCGCAGCAGCAGCTCGCCGCGTGGGTGCGGCTTGTCCGTGTGCTTGTAGTTCTCCGTGTCCAGCAGGCACGCCTCGACGCCGTGCAGGAGCTGCCCCGCCTCGCACTTGAGCTCACCGGAGCGCTGCACGGAGGCGTTGCACACAGACTCCGTCATGCCGTAGCCCTGCGCCACGGGGCGGCCCAGCACGACGGACAGCCACTCCTGTGTCTTGTCGGACAGTGGGGCGCCGCCGCAGCAGATGCCACGTACCTTCGACCCGAGAATCTTACGTGGCTGACTGAACACCTTCTCGTTCCAGTACGGCGTGTCCTTGCCCTCCTTCAGCGCCGCCAGCCGGCTCTGGTAGGCGTGGTCGAACACCTGTCGCTTGAGCGTGCCCACCGGCGGCAGCTTCGCCTCGACGGCCTTCTTGAGCGTGTCGAAGATGCGCGGTACGCCGATGAAAAAGAACGGGTTGAACGCGCGCAGGTCACCGCACGGCCGCGCAAAGGCGTCCGTCAGCGTGCGCGGCGTGCCGAAGCAGATGAGGGTGCCGCGCAGCAGCATGATGTTCTCACACGTGAACTCGAAGATGTGTGCAGCCGGGAGGTAGGCGACGTACGACTCGTTCTCCTCCTTGCCGATCAAGTCCGTCAGCCGCTCCTCCAGGCCGAGGGCGCCTTGCGTCAGCGCGCCGATCGTGTGTATGACGCCCTTCGGGTTGCCGGTCGTGCCGCTCGTGTACATGACCAGAACCTCCTCGTCCTTCTTGTCCTGCACCTTGTACGGTGCCGTCGACGACGTGCCCTTAGCCAGAACGTCGGTCCACGCGACCACCTTGTGAGACTCTGTGTTCAGGTTCGACGGCAGTGCGTCGAGGTAGATGATCGTCGCGTCATGGACGCCGTACTTGTCCATCAGCGAGATGAGCTTGCCGACGCTATTGCCGTTGCACACCAGCGCCTCGCACGTCGCCTCCTTGAGAGCGTAGAGCAGCGCGTCTTCGCCGAGGTTCGCGTACACGGTTACCCCTATCATCTCCTGCGTCCACGCACCGAGCATCGTCACCAGCCACTCCCACCGCGTGTCCTCGTAGAGCGCCACATGGCTGCCCTTCTGAAGGCCCAACTCGACCAGGCCGCGACCGAACGAGACGAGCCGGCTCCACACCTCCGCGTAAGTGATGTACGTCGGCTCGTTGAGGAAGGTGTACACCCACTCCCGCGTGCCGCCCTTCTCATCCTTCGTGGACTCCTTCACCACCTTCTCGACCGTGCGGTACGCCATGGCACGCTGGTCACCGCGCTCTTCGCAGATGACGGCGAGGCGCTGCAGGATCGTAGGTCCGTCGTACCAGTTACAGCACTCAGCGTGTTGCGCATCCGTCAGCCGCGCGCACCGGTACACCCCGGAGCGGTCGGCCTCGTCCTCCGTGATGCGCTGGTTGATGACGCCATAGACACGCCGCGCCGCAAAGTCCGGGTACTCGACAAGACGGGTGCTGTTCAGCACCTCCATGAGGGAGACGACACAGCCGCCCATGTTACCGGGCCCTCTCACGTCTTTCTACGCTTGGGAGGGGAGGGGGAGGGGCGACAGTTAGAGAGCACCACAAAACAAAATGAGAGAAGGAATAGATGGTGATGCTGATGGCCACCTACACACACGCGCACAGCTATATGCGTATATACATATATATATATATAGAAACCGGAGGAGGACTCGCGTGCCGGTGCAGCAGACGGGGGAGTGCCACACACACACACGCGCGCGCGTGTGTGTGTGTGTGTGTGTGTGGGGAAGCGGGGGAGCGTGGGAGCGAAACAAAAAAAAAACAAAAGAGGCGTGTGGATGCCTGCGTGAAGGTGTGCTGTGCTCGCTGCTGCGAGATCGGGGGGAAAGAGTGAGTGAGAGAGAGAGAGAGACGGGGAGGGGAGGGTTGAGTCGATACGGCAGTCATGAAGTCGGGGCGTGCGTGGGCCATCCCGCACACCAGCCGGCGATGGGCGACGCCGCCTGGTAGGAGTGGGGAGGGGGCGGGGAACGGCTGCATCGCGCGCTCAGGGTCGACGCCTCCCCTTATCCGTCCATGTCTCTCGCTCATTGACGGACATGGACGCAGAGAGACGGCAGCAAAGCCAGTCGAGATCCTCCCCGGCACAGGAGGGGGTGGTGGTGGCACACTTCGATACGCCTCCTTACACGGTCACGTGCGCGCCAAAACAGCGGATGTCTATCGAGCTTGCTGGCACGGTCGTGCCATCAGCACGAACGAAAGACCTGGATGCGCTGCGTGTGTACAGGAGTGCGAGTATGGCTGCTGCCACGCACGGCTCTCTGACTCGGTTAAGCCCCCCTCTCCCTCTCCCTCTCTCTCCTCGTCTGCTCACTTCTACGCTTGATCTTCGGGGGCATTGGCCTTGATGTTCGGCTTAACAAGCACACACACACACACACACACGCACACACACACACACACACACACACGCACACACACACACACACACACACGCACGCACAGGCAGATCCGTCAGTTAAACACAGCAGAAGACGACAAGACGGCGACGGCTATGATGAAAACCGCCAAGCACACTTGAAGGAAGGAGGAGAAGGCCAGAAAAAACAAATGAAGAGACGGACGAAGCTCTGATGGGGGGGGAGAGGGAGAGAGAGGGGGGGGGAAGGATGTATATGTGACCGACACGTGCGAAGGCGTACGAGAAAAGGAAGCTAGAAAGACGAAGCCCCAATACACACACACACACACACACAAGCATAAACAACGCCAACTAACGATTATGATGGGGATGCTGATGAGGGAGAGGGAGAGGGAGGGGAGAGAACGGGGGTATGAGAGATGGCGAAACAACGACGGCAGCACGACCATCGAGCGGGTGCGTGCGTGCGTGAGATGGAGCGAGCAGCGGAGACGAAGACGGCTTGCGCTGCTGTTGATGGCGTTGTCGACCACGGAAGACACACACATACACACACACCGTCCTCCTCCGCCGCCCCCCCCCTTCGCCTTACTTGCCGGGGCGTTGATTATGAGAGGGAGGTGAGCGAAGACAACAACAACAACGGAAATAAAATAAAAAGTAACGAGAGTGATCTCTTTGTGCAGATCGCGTGCGTGTGGCTGAGGCATTGGCGGTACTTCCGCCGCCCATGACGATCCTCCTCGCTGCAGGGGAGGGAGGGATGGCGATGCAAGAGTGAGCGAGCGAAGTGGCTGTAGTAGACGATACTGGGGTAAATCGCGTCGCCGTGCTCCTTACCTACGCCCGTGGACAAGACCGGCGTGAGACACCGACGGAAAACGGAAGCAGTGGTAGGCCAACAAGACCCCCCCTCACACACACCACACACACACACACACACAGGACTGAAGAATGGGTGGTGGTGGCGGCGGCGGTGGTGTTGGGCACGGCCAATGTAGCGAAACAACAGCGAAAACGGAACAGCAGCAGGCAGGGACACACACGCACACACGCGCGAAGCGTGGACTCACAATGCAAGCAACCACAGCGAAGATACGCAGACACACCGGAGCACAGACAGGCCCCTCCTTCCTCCCTTTCCCCCAACACGCGCCGTGGCGGCGGCGGCGGCAAAAAATGTACATGAGCATCTACGCACAGCAGTTCAAGTGTGGCGCGTGTGTTGGGCTGTGTGTGTGGGGGGGGGAGGGGAGGGGAATGTAAGAACGACACGGCAGCCGCCACACGTCATTATTATCGTTTTCTTCTGTCGTGCTGTTGTGGTTGTCACCGTCGCTGTTGACGATAGCCAACAACATGAATAAGAGGGGGCAAGAGAGAGAGAAAGAGAGGGACAGACGTACACCCACCCACCCACCTACCCACCCACACACACACACACACCGGCACACGCGAGCGCCACCGCCGCTCGTGCCCTTTCCGTCCACGTGAGCCACGTCTTCCTCCTCCCCCCCCTCTCCCCCTGCTCTCTCTCTCTCTATCCTTGCCGGAGAGAAGGGCTGAGCTGTGGTGTGGTGTGTGGGTGTGATGGACGCTTCCCACGCTCCCCTCTACGCGCACATATGAGGCATTGCTTCAGGGCTTGCTAGGGGCAGCTGGTGATGGTCGCACCCTCACTACTGCTGACGGCAGCCACCAACGCTACGCTTCTCCTCGTGCACCTGCGCCTTGGACGGGTCCTGCACGGCAGTCGCCATCGCGGGTGCGGCGGGGGCAGCTACAGCTTCCTCGGGTGGCTCAGCGACCTTCGAATCCGCGGGCTTCGCAGTTGGCGCCTCCGCCACCGCCGGAGCGGCCAGAGCGGGTGCAACGTCCACCTGGAAGGGTACACTCTTCGTCGACTTCTCCGACGTCGGCGCCTGGCTAAGCGCGGCTTCCGCCGCCGCGTCCGGCGGCGAGGCCGACATCAACGCATCGAGTGAGGAGGATGAGACCTTGACGCTGTCGTTCGTCTTCCCTCCGTGCGCCGTGCCACCACCCTTCCCACTCGTCGGGCTCGACGGCACGCTCGCCGGTGCTGCCCGGCTGCCGCCGCCAGTGTCCTTTACCGCCTTCCCACCCTCGCCACCTGTCGTCTTCGCCGCCGCCACCGCCGGCGCGGCACTGTCCGTGCTCGGAGTAGCCTCACCAGTCGCAGGGGGGACCCCGACAGCCTTCTTCTCCTTTGCCGCGGCCTTCTTCCTGGCCTTCACGGAGGGCAACACGACATCGACCTTGGCCTCCGCGGCCTCCTGCGCCGCCGGCGTTGTCGGGGCGGAGGCTGCTGTCTTCATGACCGCCGCCGCCGTCGTCGCTGCTGCGGGAGAGGCGTTACTGCTGGCGGCGTCTGCAGGCGCCGTCGCCGCTGCCTTTCCACACGGCGCGCACACGGTGGACCCCTTCTGGCGGCCCTTCGACTCTCGCCGTACCTCCTTGAACTCGCCACACACGACGCAGAAGCCGTAGCCGGACTTGGCCCAACACGAGTAGCAGTAGTGCCGGTGATCGCGGCGATCAACACGGAGGTCTTCACTCTGCTTTGGTTTGTGACACTGCGCGCAGTTGCGGCTGCCGTCGCTCGCCGCGCCACCCGTCGCGCGCGACGCCGCGCTCTTACCCGCGACCCCAGCGGCAGTGCCGTTGCTGCCGGCTGCGGCAGGAGTCGACGAGGCCGCCGCCACCGCCGCGGCCCCGCCCTCCTTACTGCCATCCACAACATGGAAGGACGGAACAATGCTTGCTAGCTGCTTTAACTGCGCCTCTGTGCTCATCTGCGCTGGCGGTCGCGGGGCGGGGACAGCAGGCGGCGGCGCCGGATTTGCAGGCACGGCCGCTACGCGCGACAACATAGCGGACGCGGATGGGTAGATGGAGCGAGCCGGCGCCGTCGACGCCATCGGGATGGCAGTCGCGGCGGCGGTGGGGGCGTGGAAGGCAGGCGGGCTACCAATGTCCTTCATCAGCGGCGGCATCATACCCTGCGTAGGCAGCGGCGTCGTCAGACCCTGCATCATGCCCATCGACGCAGCAGCGCCCTTGGCGCTAGCTGCAGCGACAGCCGCCGCCGCCGCATCGTACGACGGCGGTGGCACGTTCGGCACGTTGGTGGCGCTACCACTGCCACCGGCACCGCTGCCGTTCCCATCCAGCTGGATCTCGGACGGCACGATCTGCTCGTTCAGCAGCCACGCCACCATCTTTGTGCGCGGGATCAGGCAGGAGCCAAGCAGCTCCTCCAGGTCCAGCTTGTAGATCGGGCGCGACACGTCATACCGAATGCGGCGGAACACCCAGCGTCGCGGGGTGTCGTCCACGAGGCTGCACGTGACGATGCAGCCCTCCACCACGTCGGGGTGGCGCACGTCGACCGTGGCGTTCTCGTACTGCACGTACATCTTCTCTGTCTTGTCGTACACTTCAAGCATGAAGGTGCGAATGGGATGGTCGCTGAAGGCGTCGACGTTGCCGCGGCGCGTTGTCAGCGGCAGCGGCTGCTGCTGCTGCGGTGAGACGGCGCCGCTCGCGTTGCGGCGAAGGTCACTCGTGGTGCCCTTCACGGAAGTTGGAATGCCGTCGGCGTCCGTCTCCGGCGGCTGGTGTGTGTGGAGGAGCTGCCCGACGCGGAAGTCGACGGTCATGTAGAACGGCTGCTGCCACACAAAGACGTGGTCGCTGCGGTGGATCGGGTTGACAGCCTGGAAGACGAGACCGTCGCTTGGGTACTCCTCCGAGTCAAGCATGTCGACCGCCTCCGACATCTTCTGCGTCGGTTGGTGCACGACGACGCACTCGACGCCGTCCTGCGCAAAGAACGCCTTCGACTCGCTGCACATGTTCGCGGCGAGGAAGGCCTGCCGCTCGGAGAAGGTCATGCGGATCATCTTGTTGCTGCTCGGCTGCTCCGCCTCGCTCCAGTAGTGGGCGTCGTACACCAGGAAGAGCTCCTTCTGTCGGTCGCGGATCAGCCGCGTGAGGTCGCCCTCCAGCACAAACATGCCAACGCTGTCGCTGTCGAGGCGGCTGCCGAGCCACGCCTTCAACGGCATCTGCAGCACCGCGCGCATGTGCGGCGGCACAAGGTACAGCTTCTTCTCGCGGTAGACGAGCAGGTAGCGGTGGCCGTCCACCTTCCTGCGGATGCCGTAGCGGCTCTTGATGGCGTTGATGCGGCCCTTGTCCTTCATTTCTTTCTCGGAGAAGGGCACGAGGTCGGTGCTGCCCGGGAACTGCGAGCCGCGGTTGTTAACGCAGCGGAAGAGGTGCGTGAGCACCTCGTTGTACTCCTTGTAGTCGTCCACCATGATGTTGGCGCGGGAGTCGTCATACTGGTGGTTGCCGATGCTTCGCGTCGGCGGCTGCGCGCAGCAGCCGAGCACCATCGTGCGCAGCATCTGCACCACCTCCTCCTTGCTCTTGGTGGCGTCAACGTAGCGGTACATGCCCGCGCTCTTGGCAAGGCTTACGATGCGAGCGTGAATGACGCGGTGAAACTTCAGCTTCTCCTTGAGGTAGTCGTCGCCGCCCATGCGCTTCACGAGCACGTCGTCGTCAGCACATTCCATGCCTACAATGCCGACGAACGGGATACTCTTGGACAGCAGCAGCGCACTCAGGTAATAGACATCCTCGATACCCTTGCAGTTCTTGTCAATGACGAGGCCCTTGATGTTGCGGTCCTTGTGCTGCTTCTCCAGCAGCTCGTCTAGGCGGCTGCTGAGCGCGTCGAAGACGTCCTTCGTCGTCTCCCAGATGGAGCGCTTGCCCTGCTGCTCGGTGAGGAAGTCGGCGCCGCTGAAGAAGGCCCAGCCCATGCCGTCGGTCTTCAGGCTATTCACGAGCTCACGACCGAGCGTCGTCTTACCAACAGCCGGGATGCCGGACAGCAGCACACACGAGAACTTCGGCGGCTCCTTCGAGTTCAGTGCAGCCAACGTGGCGTTGCCGACGCTCACACGCGCGTTCGCCGCGACGGTCGGCGGTGGCGGTGGCGGTGGGGGTGGCGGCATCATGGCGCCTCCGGTGTGGTTCATCATCATCATCGGTGGCGGCGGTTGGGGCGGCATCGACATGGAGGCGGGCCTGCTTGCCGCCGCCTGCGCACCGGTATTGATGTGGTTCTGGGTGTGGTTGTGGATGCTGCGGGCATTGCTGATGCTGCTGGCCGCGGCGCTCGCGTTGGCGCCGCTGGCGGTGTTGCTGCCCGGGTATGGGTGCATGTACGAGTGATGCGGGGGAGGGGCCATCATCGCCGCAGTCGCTGCGGCCCCCGCCGCCTGTGGCGGGATCATCCCACCGCCTGGCGCTGCCCCGGCGGTGGGAGGGGGTGCGCGTGGCACACCCATACCCGGCGCTGGAGGCGGCATGCTCGCCATGGGCGGCATCGTCCCGTGCGGGGCCTGCGGCGGTGGATAGAAGGGCATCATCATCCCCGGCTGCTGCGGCGGGTGTTGCTGTGGGCCGCTGCTGTGCTGACCCGGCGGCAGTGGGGAGGAGGCAGCGCCCATGGGCATGGACATGGGCATGGACATCGGCATCATGCTGTTCATGGGCATCATCATGCCCGGCTGCTGTTGCTGGTGCTGCTGCGTTTGCGTAGGCGGCGGCGGCATCCACATCGGCATCATGCCGTGCTGGTGCTGGTGCTGGTGCTGCGAAGCTAAGTGCTGCTGCGGCGTCGCCATGCCTGCGGGATGGTGGTGGTGGTGCGGCATTCCAGGCGTGCCGGGCGGCTGGAAAATCATCCCGTTTAGTGGCGGCATCATCATTGGCGGTGGCGGCGGCGGCGGCGGCGGTGGTGGCATGAAGCCTGCGGACATCATGCCTCCAGTAGACGCAGCTCCCGGCATTGGCGGCGGCATGCCCGGGACCATGCCCGCCATCTCCGGGAACCTAGGCGGCGGTGGCATCATCATCATCATGCTCTTCTTTCCAGCTGACTGCGCCGGCGGCGCCAAAGTCTGAGCGCCACTCGCTGGCGACCCCTTCGTGCCCGTCCCGGCCGGTGGTGTCTTAGCGCCTGCGTGGCGAGTCGGCGGCGGTTGCTTGACGGGTGGACGCGCAGGGGCTGCAGCACCAGTAGCAGTAGCGGTGGTGGCAGTCGGCGGCGGCGGCGGTGGTGGTGGTGGTGGTGCCCCGGCGGCAGACGGCGTAAAGGACTTGGCATTCGCGTTCAGCCGCGTCTCGGCCGGCGCTGGCGGCTTCGCCTGGGATGGCTGCTGCTGCTGCTGCGGGGGCTTCCCCGCATCAGCGGCTGGGTCTGACATGAAGGACTGCACTACCCCGCTCCTACGCTCCTCCTGCTACAAACACACACACACACACACACACACACACACACACACACACACACACACAAAGAGCGTGTGGGCGTGTGTCGCTGCAACACTCGTGGGAGTTCGCCCTCTCGCTGGCTCCGCGCTGCCTCCGTTGCCTCAGCTTTTCGTATCGCTCTTATACGTGTATTGTCCGTTCCCAGACAGTGCTGCGTGGTGTCGTGTGTAGGGATGCGTGTTGCTCGTACCTCCTTCGTCTTCAGCAGTGACCAACGCGTCACGGTGCACACACGCATGCACACACACACACACGCACACACATGCACGCACACAGAGGGAGGAAGCAGAGGGCGAGATGGCGGGGAGGGAGTGGTGGCGGTGGCGGTGATGTTGATGGTGTGTGTAGACCTCGCCGACAGCAACGGTGCCGAGAAGCGGATGCTACTGCTGCTGATGCTGATGATAACGATGATGCCGCTAAGCGAGCAAGACCAAAGTAAAAACAAAAAGCAGAATGGCACAGCTCCGAGAAGGGAAAAAGGGGGAGAGAGGAGGAGGAGGAGGAGGAGGATTGGTGGTGGTGGTGAGGTGTCGGAGGCACACGCACACGCACACACACGAGAGAGAGAGAGAGAGAGAGAGAGAAAACGAAAAAGTCGTTAGAGTGGAGAAGAGCGACGGACGGAGGGAGACGGAGGCAGAGGTGAGGTCTTTCGTGTCGGTGCCGACTTCTTCGGGTGCTTGTAATAGAGCGTGGCTACAGGGGGCGCAGCAACAACAACAAGATGGGGGAAGGAGGAGGCGAAGGAAGGGAGAACGTAAACTACGGCGAAAAGAAGGAGGAGGGTGGGGGATGAGTGGGGAGGGAAGGGAAGGGTGTTGTGTGCAGGGGGAGGTGATGGCGTGGTGCGGTGTGACGTGGCGTTACGATGCCTCCCCTCTTCTGTTGCTGCTGTTCTTGTTTGTGCGTGTGTGTTTGCTTGTTTGCTTGTCGCTTCACTGTTCTCCTGTGCGCGTGATGAAGGGAGGGAGGAGGGAGGAGGGAGGAGAGGTGGGAGAGACGACGGAAGACAGGTGAGCATCATGACAGCGGCAGAAAAGAGAGGGGGGGGGGAAAAATGGAAGGTCGCGGTGGCGGCGGTGGAAGGGCGCGCGACGCATGCCGCATGGAGTCGCTCACGAAGGGGCAAGAGCGCATACCAGGCTCTCCGTCACCCACACACACACACACAGATACAGACACACGCGTTTTCTCATGGTCTCTCCACCTTTCGTCCCCCGCAATTCTACCGAGACAGGCGGAGGAGGAGGAGGGAGGAAGGGGGGGGGAGAGCGCGACCGAAATACGCGGAGGCTGTGCGTGCACGTGCGCGCTCCCCCCTTTCCGTGCATATAGATTCCGCCCGAGGCTTAAGCAGAACTAGAAGGCAGTTAAGGTCTGCGCTGTCCGCCGCCGTCGCCGTTACCATGCTTGTGCCCGTGCCAACGGAAGGGGCGTCAGCGATGCTTCGATGGGCACACGTGACAGAAAAGGGAGAGTGAAGGGTTGCTCCAGGAGAAGAGCGGGTGGTGGCGGTGGCGGTCACCCAGACGAACGGCATTGCTTCGTCTGCCTATACAGACTTCGTCTGCAAGCGCGGCGGCGGCGGCGGCACAGCAGCACCACCTCACTGTGCACACCGCGCGCACCGGCGCTTCGTCGCCGCGTCGTCTCTGCTCGCTCCAACCGCCTCCTTCTCGCCCTTGCGCTCACTTACGTCTCTGTGCCTTCCGCCACGAGTGCGGAACTGCTCAGCAGCACAACACCGGCCTCCTTCAGCTCCGCTGCTCGCGCCGACCACGCCGCGTCGTCCACGGCGGCCGTCAAGTCTTCCAGCAGCACGACGCCGAAGCCATTTTTCCGCGCGTCCATCGCGGTGAAGAAGACGCAGAAATCGTAGGCCACCCCGCACACAAAAACACGGCGCGCGCCGATCGAGTGCAGCAGCCCGGCCAGGCCCGTCGACACCCCGTTGTCATCCACGAAGGCGGAGTAGCTGTCCGCCTGCTGCGTGGCGCCTTTGCGTAGGACGGCGTTGATGCGGTGCGTGTGGAGCCCTGCGTGCAGCTGCGCTCCCGACGAGCCCTGCACACAGTGCGGGGGCCACGGCCCGCCATGGGTGACGAAGGAACAATGGTTTTCCGGATGCCAGTCCTGCGTGGCAACTTGGTAGCGGAACGGCAGCTGGGAGGACACGGCGTTGATGCCGTCCAGCAGCGCTTCACCTCCCTTTACGTGGAGAGAGCCGCCAGGTGTTAAGAAGTCCACCTGCATGTCGGCGATGATGAGTACATCGGTCGTGTTGCTAACGGTGACGCACAGCGTCGGCGGCGGCGTGGCCTTGAGGTCGAGGGTGGTCGCCCACGGCATGCGGTGATTTTCCACGAGGGAATGACACGAGGAGGGGGAGGAATCCGACAGAGAGAGAGAGAGAGAGACGGGTATGGAGCCGTCCGGGGCAGCAGTGCACTGTTTCGTGTTGCGGTGCGGTTAATTGACGGCGGCGGTATGCGAGCCGGCGAGGCTTCAAGGCAAACACGGGAAGACCGGTGCGGAGGAGAGGCGGTGGGTACGTGGGCGGCAGAGGCGGTGATCGTGGCAGTGCGTGCCGGCGCAGAAGCAGTGTGTGGTTAGAATGCGGTGGGGCTCAGACACGTAGATAGAGGGACTGAGGGAAGGGAAGGGGGCGGGGCGGCAACGAAGTTGGAGGCCGGTCGGGAGGAGAAGAAGGGGACGAAGGCATCGGTGCGCGCGTGCGTGTGTGTGTGTATGCTCTGCTCAATCACATACGTGTATCGTTGTGGGGGTGGGGCGGCGGCGCACAGACACACACGCGCACACCTCCGTGCGTGGGGGTAACCTAGGCTGCAGGACAGCCCACCCCCCTCCCTCCGCCGTCCCGGCCCATGCCGAACCACCTGTGGTGGTGACCAGGGTCGAGCATCTGTGACGAACGGGGGTGCCCGCCAGAGCGCGAGTTAGGGCCACGGACGTCAGCGGCCATGTCGTGCATGGCGCTGTGCCGAGGAGATGTGTGATGCGGATTACGCTTGTATGCCCCCCCTCCTTCAGAATGAATCGAGTCCGCTGCGCTGACATGGTTCCAGGCAATATCAACAACAAGAAATGAGCTGTGGCCCAGTGTGACGCGCATAATCGGGCCTCTACTCTCCGCCAGCTATTGTGCCGCCATCAGGGACTGCAACCACAACACAGATATCCGAGGCTCTCTACATTGGTCGAGTGCTTCGCTGTGTAAGCACTCATCGCTAGGCAGCAGGCCTCTCCACCGCTCTCCGGCCTTGCGTTGGGACCGTCGCGATTCTCAAGGTGTCATCCTGCGCCTCCGTTCGGGCCGTCCGCTGAGCTGCGACCGTGTGCACCCTCCCCCTCTCTCCCCACACACAACAGCATAGCTTTGCGCGGTTTCGCAGTCACTCTGTGTTGTGATCCGCTCCTGCGCTCTCCGATCCGCTTGGCACCGTCCCTCACGTATTGGGCCTCTCTTCCATGTGGAACACCCGGGCTTTGCACTGAGATACAGTGACAGGCCGGCGTGCGGAGGGCACCGTGCAGGAACAGGAGGCTGCTGTTACTGTTAGCATTATTGGCCTTCACCCTTGGAGTCCCCGTTGCCCCGCTTGCACTGCCGTTGTTGCCGTCTTTGCGGTGGACCTCTGTGGTGGCGCAAGCGCTTGGCCACCGCTTCCATGTTCGTCTTGATCTGGCCCATGGCTTGCCCGATGACAGACATATCTGCTGCCGCGATCTGCTACACGTCCGCTCCCGTAGACAGCGGCGAAACTGCCCCCCCCCCCCCCGGAGCATGAGTGGTGTGCTCCTGATGCAGAAGACCGCTGCCGTGTGGCGCTTGAGTTCGGCCTCCGGTAGTTTGGAAGGTCAGCTGATCAAGTGCTTTCCCCCTCCCGGGTCAGAAACTGCGCGGGGTAGTCCAGTCCCACAACGCTTCGCCTTCTGTACACTGTGTGAAGGGGAGGAGGAGGAGGAGGAGGAGGAGGGGGGGGGGCGGGCGCTTGTGCTTGGCGGGACGGCACGGCGGCACCACTCTGCGCGCGGGCGCAGAGTGTGGCTTGTGCGAAGACGGAAGGAGCAGAGGGCGTGAAGGGAGAGGGGAGCGTTCCAGGTCTTATGCAGTGGTGCATTCATGTGGCACCGTGCAACGCACAGTCCGATACCTCCACCTTCGGCACCGGGGCATCGTCGTGGCAACCCTCTTCACCCTCCCTCTACACCTTCTCGTCAGGTGTACGTCATCATCTGTGGGCCACATTGTCTGATCGTTGATCGACTGCCGCTGACAAGTTCAGCGGCACGTACTCCGCCCTCGCATGCTTGTGCTTCGTCTACACCCACGGACCCACCTACCCACCCACATATATATATATATATGTGAGGGGGTGGTGAGGGGCGGAAGAAGGAAGGCACGCCGGTCCCGAACCCGCCACACATTACAGGCGCACGCAGCCATGCTGCCCTCTAGTGTGTGTGTGGGTGTGTGGGCGTGCTCGCGAAGGGTGCACCGCGTGAGAGGGCTGGTGGGGCCAGAGGGCAAGCACGTGCGGGACCAACCACCAACAGAGAAAAAGAAGCACTGCCATGAGGGAGCCTCTTACGCGAAATACAACCACCGATCCTCCGCCCTACAACCGACGGCGAGGACGACCGCACGCGCATCCAGCAGATCCGGCATCGAGCACCACGGACGGCAACGACGACATCAGCATCCCGAAAAGAAGAAAGAGAGAGATGAACAATGAGGAAGACACAGAGAAAGAAGGACACACACACACACACACACACACACACACACACACACACACTTCCCCGCCCCCCCGGCGCGCTGCAACGGGCTCATCACCCTCCGCGTTACGCAAGGGAACCACAGGCACACGCGGCGCATGACCAGCGGTGGACCTCGTGCGCAGACCGCCGAAGAGAAGTGGTGGTGGTGATGGTGATGGTGGTGGTGGGGAGAGGGGCAGAAGGGAAACGTGGGGCCACGCTTCTCGTTGTTGGGGGCTTGGGTGCACCGGCGTGCAGTAACGCGGAGGATGTCGGCCAGCGGCTTCGTGCGACCAGCGGCTGGTTGTGCCGCTGAGAGGGATAGGGATGGACGGCGCGTCTCCGCTGCGCGTGCACCCAAGCCCCCAACAACGAGAAGCGTGGCCCCACGTTTCCCTTCTGCCCCTCTCCCCACCACCACCATCACCATCACCACCACCACTTCTCTTCGGCGGTCTGCGCTGCGTAACGCCGCTCCTGCAGCCTCGCCGAGTAAGACAGCATCTACAGTTTCGCGGTCTCCACGTCGTTGAACGGCGCGTGCGAGAGTATATCGGTCTGCAGACGCGCCGTTGGCCCCCCTGCCACCGCCGTCTCCTTCACACCGTTGCTGCTGAGGTCCTTGACGTTACCGCTGTCCGGCTTCTGCACCAGCACCGCGCTGCCGTCTTTCGCGATGGCGACGCGGTTGGCACGGCGGCCACAACCGGGAGCCATGCGCGCGACGATGCACTGCGTCAGCGCCACTGCCTGCACCCACATCAGCACCCACATCCACTGCGCCTCAAAGACGAAGGCGTCCTCCATATACTTGCCGTCGATGGCGTTGAGGAAGACCCACCCGAGGACGCCGGTGCAGGCCTTTAGCAAGAACAAGAGCGTGAGTGGCGCGCTAGAGATCGCGTACTCGGCGCGCCACAAGCTGCCCATGGTGAGGACGCAGCCGTACGTGAGGTGCAGCACGATGCCGCCGAGCATGATTGTCACTGGGATGGCGTAGTCGCGCGAGGTGGAGAGCGTGCGCTGGCTGAGGCTGAGGAGGACCACCAGTGCGGCCTCTGCGCCGCCGACGGCCCACACCGGAAGCGAGAAGGTGCTGCCGAGGAAGGTAGCGATCATGAACAGCTCGAACACAAAGCCGAACGGGATGCTGTCGTCGTACAGCTCCAGCGTTGGCACCCACAGCAGCGACCCCGTAAGGAAGGCGGCGCCAAAGATGATGTCCACGATGTGGCGGGCAAGATATCGCGGCATGCACAGTGTCCGGATCGAGGCGCTGTAGGCGTGCACGTAGTGCCGCAGCAGGCGCTGCGGCGCGGACAGTCGCGAACCGCCCGCGCTGCAGCAGCTCAGCACCACACCCGGCAGTAGCGTTGCCACCGTGCTTTCAAACTCCGAGCAGCTCGACGAAGCCTCTTTCATGCTCGCGCTCTTTCCATGTACGCCGTTGCTGCCGCCGTTCACGTGGAAGGGGTTCGATCCTGTCCACCACGACGATCCGGCCGCCGAGGCTGCAGGTAGCACAGAGAGGCCCCAGGCAACGACGAACACGCCGAGGTAGCACAGGAGCGCCACCCAGCACGGCGCCACTGACACCGTCGGCGTCACCGCCATCACGTACTGCGACGCGATCATGGAGAAGAACAGCATGACAGGGCGTACCTGATGAAAGATCGTGAGCGCACCGCTACCGCCGAGCGCCTCACCACCGTTGCCGTCCGCCATATCCTTGTCATCGCCGGCGGCGGGGGAAGGGCTATGGTGCCCGTGCGCCTCGTGGTAGAGCGCGCACTCGACCCACGTCGAGAGACCAGACGTGGCTGCTGCGGTGGCTATACGGCCACAGAGGACGAAGAGAGTGATGCTCTGCCCACTACCCCATGCACCAGCGGCACCCGCGAGGGCCAGCGCCATGCAGGAGCGCCGACACCCCCACACCTCCATCAGCGGACTCAGGGCGGCGCCGCTCAGCCAGTAGGTGACGGTGCCCGCATAGAAGAAGGCCGAGTTCGCGGAGAGGGAGAAGGCGTGTTGATGTTGCAGCGAGAAGGCACAGCTGCCAAGGAGGCCGTCGGCCAGCGAGACGAGCGCGGCGATCGTGAGCAGCTTGATCGGGACGCAGTTGCGATCTCGGATGAGCATGATCGTGGGCCAGGCGCTCAGCACCGTCGCCGGGACAAGAAAGGGCAGCAGCGTCTCCTTCCACGCATCATAGATGGACGCTGCCGGCTTGTAGGGCTTGGTGGTGACGGTCACGTTCACCTCCATCGTGTGTGCCGTGTACCTGTCTGCGTATGTATAGGTGTGGTGGGTATGGCGTGTCCCACTCGCTACGCAGTACACGAAAAAATGAGAGACACAACGGTGACGGATGCACTTCGCAACGTCCACTCCGAGTCCACAAGAGCAGCAACAAATCCACCGCGCGGGGGCTTCCAACAAGAAAACAAGAAGAGGGCGATGACTTACGAGCACCCCCTCTTCCGAAAACAAGCGAAACAACGCAGGATGCAACGAGGCGCACGCCGGTGGGCGCTTGCGTATGCGTATCCGCGTGTGTCTCTCTGTGTGTGTATCTCTGTGTCTGTGTGTGTCTGTGTGTGTGTGGCTGCGGCGCACTGGTGAAGGAGGAAAGCTGTACGCACCGCGCAGAGAGACGAGAGTGCGTGCGTGCGCAGGAATGAGGAAGCAGGTAAGTTTTCAAGAGACAATGGGATGGGAGGGGATGTAGAAGCCGATGTAATGTGGGGCCGAAGGGAGGGGAGGGGAGGGGACGAGGCAGAGAGCGAGAGATGCGGATCGAGCGCCATACAGATCCCAGCAGCGCGCTGTTATCTTGTGTGTGCGTGTGTGTGGTGAGAGAGGGAGAGAAGGGCGGGGGAGGAGCGTGTGCGAGGGCGTTGCACGGGAGGCCATGAAGCGAGTCCGGCATCGTCGTCACCATCGACCGGACCACTGGTCTGTCTATCTGTCTGTGTGCGTGTAGGGAAGGGAGGGAGTGGGGGCGACGTGTGCACACACACTCGGTTGCTGGCGTAGGACGCAGATACGACGGCAAGCAGGAGAGCGCGCACGCATGCGGGGCGGGGGAGGGGTGAGGGGAGCGCGTCGTCAGTATGTCCAAGGCCATGCTTTCGGCTTCCTGTGTTTGTGCTTGCTGCACAGACGCACCTGCACGGGTGTGGCTGGGAGTGATGAGGTGCGGCTTCACTGTGAGGGAGTCACAAGGCAGCGGTATCGGTGGCAAGCAGCAAGAGAAATGCACGAAACAACGCAGATGATCGCTGTGGACGTGTGCTTGTGTGCGCGCGAAGTGTTTACATGACGGGTGACAGGGAGCCTGCCGTAGTGCAGGCGTACGCATACACACAAGGGGAAAAGTTGCCATCGCCCTCCATCGCCTTCGTGATTATCTTGTTCTGATGCCCCTGCGCGCACATCAATAGATAGATGTGTGCGTGTGCCTGTGTGTCGACCCACGGAGTCGCCGGGTGCACACACGGACAACGCGCCACGGAGGAGATGAAAACGACAAGGAGACGGCGTGGCGAATGGCCCCTCGGGGGCTGTGACGAAGATCTGGGGGTGGGGGAGGGAGGGCGCTGGCAGCACCGGATACACGGCGTGGTCCGTCACAGCGACGACAACGCCTCATCCACGAGACGCTGCAGCTCCGCCTCCTCAGCCGCCTTCTGCTGTGCGGCCGTTGCACCTTTGCGCTGCAACTCTCGTGTGCGCTGGCGCACTCGCTCCACCTGCGCCATAAGTCCGGAGTTGAAGTGCGACCGGAGAAGCACCTGTTGCTGCGCATCATCGCGGACGGCCCTGAGCATGTGAGCCATGCCGGCATACTCGCGCTGGGCCGCCTGAAGGAGGCTGATGGTCGCCTGCACGTACTCGGAGAACACGCGACGGCGCAGCCGCCGCTCGTCCAGGGCAATGCACTGCAGAGCGGTGTGCGCCGATGGTGCGACGTGTGACAACCACTCCGCTGCGGGTGACGACGCGTTTTCTGCGCGGCGTCCACCAGCCATGGCGACCGCCGCCATCTGCCTCTCGTGCCGGCGGCGGCGTCGCTCCGCCAGCCTTGCCTCGTACCACCGCTGCTGCTCCTCGGCCAGCTGACGGAGGAACTGAGTGTAGTACTGCGCCACCGCCTCTTCCTTGCTCTCGTTCAGCGCCTCCTGGAGGTCGGAGTCCACCAGCGAGTCGCTCCACGACCTGTACCGCACGCGATCCGCGCCAGAGGGCGACAGTGTCGCACCCATCGCGGTTGTCGCTGCCTCCACTGAAGACGTCCCGGCCTCGGCGCTGCGGAGCTGCGTAGTGGAACCGATGCTGTGCGGACTGTCCGCCGTCGCCGCATCGTCGGCACCGCCCTCGTCGAGCAGCAGCGCCACCTCCTGGTGGAGAAACATGCGGGAGCTCAAGTTTCGCATGCGATTCGTGGTGCTCTGCCACGAGCAGGAGTGCCCCGACGCATGGTAGTGCTTCTGCTGATGATCGCGCCGCGCCCGGCCGCACGCGACGTGGCCGCAGATTAGGCATACCCACAGGTCCTCGTACGTGCCGCACACCTTGCAGCGCGCATCATTGAGCAGGTCGTACACGGAGAAGCGACAGAGCGGGCACTCCGCCGACCCGGACGGAAGCTGCGCGTAGCAGCTCAAATGGAAGGAGTGCTGGCAGAGCGTTGTGACGCAGGCGCTGAGGTAAAGCGGGTCCAGGCAGATGGTGCAGAAGTCGCCACTCCGCAGCGAGCCAAGGCCACCACCGCCGCGGCCGGCGAGGGGGAAATGAGGCGGCTTGTGTGGGGGCCGGCTCGGCGACGCTCGCCCCACTGCCGTCGCCGAAGACAATGGCATGTGCTTCGGTGTGGACGCTGCCGCGGCGGCGGTGACCGTGGGGGCGTGCCGCGACGGTGGCGGTGCGGCGCCCTTACGCATGACGGAAGATGCAGCAGGCGACTGCCGCGCTGGAGAAGGCGTAACAGGAGCAGAGGACGCGGTGTGCGGGCTGCTCTGCAGATGGTGTGGATGATGGTGATACCGATGATGCCGCTGTAGCGACCCGCGAGTGTCGTGATGCTCGCCGTCGCCATCCGAGGCACTGTCGCCGTCGCCATCATCACCACTGTTGCCGTTGCCGCGGACGGGGTACACGGTAGCGATCGCTTCCCATAGGGAGACCATGTGGTCGCCGGTGCACCAGCGAGCGCTTGCACGAGGTGGGTGGTGGTCGGTGGTACTCGCGTCATCGGGGCCGACGGCCTCCACCTTTCCTCGGCGCTCTGCGAAGGCGCAGTGCGTGACGACGACTGGCCGCGCGTCACTCACGTACTCCACCGGCGCTGTCAAGCCCAGCGCAGCGCCCTCCTCCAACGCTGCTTTCAACCTTGCCGCCTGCGCCGCACGGCGGCACTTTAAGAGGACGCAGTAAGCGTGAATCTCGCTCACAACGTACCCCACGCGCACCAGCTCGATCCAGCTCGTCTTCTCGGCTTCCGCGGTGGAGCACGTGTGCCTTGTCCTCGTTGAAAGAGCCGATGACGTCGAGGCGGACGACGATGACGAAGACGCCGAGGCCGCGGAGGGCGAGCGCGCCTTTTGATCGTGCGAGGGATGTGCTGCGTGGTACATCGCTGCAGTGTCTGCGGTGTCGTCCAGCGGCGTCTGCGCCATCGCAGACGCCTCGATCGACACGAGCCGACTCAACGTGCGAGATAGGCTGGCGGTGATCGGGATCGTGTGCCACAGCAGCCACAACGACACCGCTGCCCCGGGAGCGGCCGACGGTGGCAGCAAGCGAAGCGTGACGGTATTGATCGCGTCGCGATCTAGGGCCATTGTGGCCATGAGCTCCATTTTCCTTAGCCTACACACACACACACACACAAAGTAGCAGCGGCAGCCGAGAGTGGCTCGTTGGGCCATACAGATACGGCGAGGAGAGAGCACCACCGTCAGACGGGAGAGGGAGAGGGAGAGGGGGGAGAGAGGGGGGGTGGGGGACTGTGGAAGGTGCGCAGTGTGGGTAGCGCAAGGAGAAGGGCGTCTGCCAATCTCTCTCTGTGTGTTGCGGCCATCGCACGCAGGACAGTAAAAGACACACACACACACAGAGAGAGAGAGAGAGGCAGACGCCATATCGTCATCACGTGGCTCCCATCCGACCTTCCCCATCGCCACCCCCCTTTCCAACAGTGAGAGGGAGGGCTGGTGGCGGTGATGGTGGTGGTGGTGAGAGCGGCAGGAGTCGTCAGCAGACGCGTCCGTGTCCGTAATAGCGGCATCAGACCTGGCTGGGGAGAGGTGGTGGTGGTGGTGATGGGGCTCGTAGAACGGGCTGCCATCGCCGTCACCCCATTCCCTCATACGTGATCGTCCCACCAGCGTCGTCCAAGCGCACGCCGCGCGCGTCCGCACTTCTCCTGCTGTGCTGTGCTGAGGAGGGGGGGGGGGAGGGAGGAAGGGCTGGTGATTGCGTTGGGAAATAAAAACTCACACGAAAACAAAATAATGGCACGGAAGTGCGTGAGAGAGAGAAAAGGGACGAAGACGGGAAGGGCGGGGGGAGGAGGAGGAGGAGGCCGCTCAGAGGCGTTTGGCACGATGGTGAGAGCGATGCACGCGCACACGCTCGCTTCCCTCTGCCACCGTTTACCGGGTCGACACCTGCTGCAGCTTCGGGTTCCACATAAAGCCGAACGACACGCGGCGGTGCGTCAGCTGCTTGTACACGTACGCCACAGCGCGAAGGCGGGACTCGATGCGCTTGCGGTCGCGGGCGTCCAGGAACACCTTCATCAGCTTGCTCCCGTCCGTGCGGCAGCGCCAGCGGCGGCCCACCACGTCGCTCGGGTAGATCATGTCGTTCAGAATGTTCTCGAACACCGCCGTGCTCGTCTTCGAGCGCTGCACCTTCTGCAGCTTGTACACGTCCGTCGGGCGCTTCGTGATCTGGCGCTGCGCAACCAGCATCACCAGGCAGCCCGGGTGGCGTTTCTCCAGCTCGGAGGTGAGCGCGCGCTGGACCTTGCGCACCAGCATCAGGAAGCGCAGGGGGTAGAAGACGACCAGCACCGTCTTCTTCGAGCGCGGCACCTTGACCTCGCGCACAGTGTTGACGTGGAAGCGCGGCAGCTCCTGACGCAGGGTCTTGTGCGATGCCTCAAGCTCGAACAGCGCCTTCGCGACGCTCTCCTCGAGGTCGCTCGGCTTGCCGCGCTTCAGCTTACGGAGCTTGCGGAGGTGAGGCTGCATGGTGTCCTACTCTCAGTCAGGTGAGACTTGTTTTTTTTTTTTTCGGTGTGGTCGACACGGACGATCGAGGCGGTGCACATGGCGTCGGTGAGCAGCGTTAGTGGGAGAGAGAGAGAGAGGGGGGAGAAGATGCGTCGGCGATATCACCCACACGGTGGCGTGTAGGCCGATACGTGTGTGTTTGTATGTGGGCATAGGCAGGCGCGTGCGTATGCGATCATGTGCGTGGTCCGTCAGCAGGGAATCCACGGAGAGAGAGAGAGAAAGAGTAGGGAGACGATAGTGGAAGGAGTGCGTAAGAGGCGCTGCTGATCGCGTCAGCATGTCCTCGTGGAGAAGCATCTTCGGGTCGGAACAGCAGCGAGGGCGAAGCGCATGCAGCGGATTGATCTGCGAGGGCGAGCGTCCGTGCGTATATCGGTGGCAGCTGCACACGGAGGGTGGCCGAGTAGAGAAGCGACGCGCCGTGACCCTCCGCCGGATTTGTCAGCCACACACACACACACACACACACACACACACTTCGCTTGGTTCGCCCCTGCCCCCCCCCCCCCCCCCACACACACACACTTTTTAGTGTTCTCGCTGTTCACTGAAGAGACGGTGTCCATCCACCCCGCGACACCTCCTCGACTGCACTGGCGAAGAGGCGCAGAGGCACACAGGCGCGTGCGCACCCGAGTACTCTGGCCATCCCCGGCGCTCGTCGTCTCCTCCCCCCTCCCGCATGGCTGCTGCTGTTGTGGTTGCGTGGTTGCGTGAAAATGATGAAAGTAAAACGTCAGAGAAACAAGGCGAAAAGATGCGAGCGCGCGTGCGTGCGCGTGCGTGTGGGGGTGTGCAGCACCCATCTGCTCCCTTCTCCCCCATCATCATCATCCTCATCCCACCGCACACCTTTCTCTCCCGCACCCTCGCTGTCGTCTCCGTCCCTGCCTCTCCCCAAGGCCTCTCTCTCTCTCACACAAACACACACACACACACACACACAGACGGACCGGGGTGTCACGGGTATGCGTGCACACGCACGCGTGCAGGCGGCACCGCGAAAGGGCGGAACGAGAGGAGAGAGAGAGAGAGAGGCGCGAAGGCGATGAAGGACGGAGCAGACACGACGGGTGCGCTGCTCGCACTCCTCGCCGAAAACAAAACTCGCGTGCTCATGCAGCCGCCGGCAGTGAAGGGTACCGCGGGCTGGCGGCAGGTGATCGGCGTGCTGATTAGCCGGAGAACGGCGCAGAAGGACGGCAACACAATTCGCGCACCCGTACACACCCATGCACGCGCACACGCTCGCTTCCCTCTGCCACCGTTTACCGGGTCGACACCTGCTGCAGCTTCGGGTTCCACATAAAGCCGAACGACACGCGGCGGTGCGTCAGCTGCTTGTACACGTACGCCACAGCGCGAAGGCGGGACTCGATGCGCTTGCGGTCGCGGGCGTCCAGGAACACCTTCATCAGCTTGCTCCCGTCCGTGCGGCAGCGCCAGCGGCGGCCCACCACGTCGCTCGGGTAGATCATGTCGTTCAGAATGTTCTCGAACACCGCCGTGCTCGTCTTCGAGCGCTGCACCTTCTGCAGCTTGTACACGTCCGTCGGGCGCTTCGTGATCTGGCGCTGCGCAACCAGCATCACCAGGCAGCCCGGGTGGCGTTTCTCCAGCTCGGAGGTGAGCGCGCGCTGGACCTTGCGCACCAGCATCAGGAAGCGCAGGGGGTAGAAGACGACCAGCACCGTCTTCTTCGAGCGCGGCACCTTGACCTCGCGCACAGTGTTGACGTGGAAGCGCGGCAGCTCCTGACGCAGGGTCTTGTGCGATGCCTCAAGCTCGAACAGCGCCTTCGCGACGCTCTCCTCGAGGTCGCTCGGCTTGCCGCGCTTCAGCTTACGGAGCTTGCGGAGGTGAGGCTGCATGGTGTCCTACTTGGGTGCGTGGATGAGCTTTCAGTTTGTGTGTGTGTGTGTGTGTGTGGTGCAGGTGGTGTGGCATCAACGAGGGCACCGATGAAGTGCCGTAGCGCGCGAGAGCGACAGAGAGGAAAAAAGGGGAAGAGGAGTAGGGGTGGGGGTGGGGGTGGTGGCGCTGCAGAGCGAGAAGCTTGCGCGTGTGTGCAGGTGTATACTACGGCGCGTGCGTGGCGGTGCGCGCGCCGTGGACGGGCTATTGCGCCGCGACATATTGTGTCCAGCCTAGGCAGCGAAGAGTACGGGTAGATGGCGAGTACATGCATCCCACTCGTCCAGGGCGCGGTCGCCGCCATCTCCCTTCCGATGCGCATCCACGTGTGCACACGTGCGTGTACCCGTCACCGTGGTGGAGGCTCGGTGCGGATGGCTGGTAGAACGGCGGAAGCCGGCGCACGACATGGACGCGGGAGAAGGCGACCGCAAACCAAGCATAATACAAGAAACCTAAAAAGAGCAGCTGAAGTAGCAGCGGCCGTCATGTGGCATCGAGTCGACGCAGGACAAGGGAGGGGGTGATGGCAGGGGATGCGTGAATATACTTTAGCCGCCTTACAGCATCCACCCGTGTACCCACTCCCCACCCTCCCTTCTCAGACGACCTCACAGGTGATTTTGCTGGCAGTAGAGACCGCGCAGCATGGGGTCAATACGCGGCAGCCCTGCGAGTGATACAAGGTCCTCCTCGTCTTGCAGGATGAGCTGCTCGACAAGGTCGCAGCGGCGCCGCGTCTGCCCCTTGTGGTGCACTGGTGGCAAGGAGCCACCGTGAGCCTCACTCGCAGTCGTAGCGGCGATGGCGGGGGTTGTGTTGCCCACTCCGCCATCACCGCTCGCCGCGCAGGCTTCGCCACACATGAAGGCGCCGTTCATGTTCACGTCAATGCCGTGATCGAGTGCCTGCAGCATCACGTGGGTGGTGAAATCCGCCGGACCCGTTAGGAGCAGCTGCCGCGCGGCAAACGCATGCCACGGGCAAAGGCGTAGAACGAGCCGGTGCAGCTGCAGGCGCCGGAGCACGGCAGGGTCGGTGCATGCCCGTGGTGGTACCTGCGCTGGCAAGTGCGGGTCATAGCGCGCTGTCAAGTACATCACCTTGCGTGCCTCGAGATGCGACTGCGATGGTGGGAACGGCTGGGCGGCGGACACGATGTAGCCGCACCGGACGAGGCTCTCTAGCGCGCGTCGCACGCGGTATGAAACCTGTGGGCTTACAACGTCGGCCGATGAGAAGGCACTGCGCCGGTCGCAGTAGCGTCGTCGCAGCGATCCCCCGAGACACACACGAATGCGTGCCTGGTCACGGTGCCCGGTGCCGCCGCCGGCGACCGCTGATGCGGCGCCATCCTCTTCCCTGGAAACGCTGGCTGCGGCCGCCAGCGACGACGCAGACGGTAATGATGGCGGACGCAACATCAGCGCATCACGCTGAATCGCCGCCCTCTTCGCCCGCATCTTGGAGCACCGTGCCTCACGCGTCCGAGGATCCGTAACGGCAATGGCCGCCGTGCTCACTGCGGACGCACGGCTGCCGCTGGCGTCGTCGCCGTGGTCGTTGATGGCATCCTCGACTGCACCCCTGTCGCTCTCCGCCAGCCCTCCAGCGTCGCCTGGGTGCACTGCCTCCACCTCGAACGTCGCCGCCTCCGTGAGGCAGAGAAGATACTCTGCCTGGAGGGAAAATGGGCAGCCGCGTCGCGTGGCGCCGGTCACGGCGACGTGGATGCCGTATGGAGCGAGCAGTTGCCTCAGCAGCGATGCGTGGTGCACTGCGGCGTCGTAGCTGACCATGTCGTGGAGGCGCCGGTGCAGCCCACGAAGGAGGACGGGAGGGGCGTAAAGCGCGATGAGTCGGGCGGGAGCCGCAAAGGCCAGCGCACGATTATCATCTGCCGGCTGCTGCTGTCTTGTTTCGAGCACCGACGACGGAGGCACCGGCGAAGACGGCGCGCCACCGCAACTGACCGGGACCCCTGTCGGTGCCGCTACCGTCGTCGACTGTGCAGCGCTGCTGCCGGTCACGGAGGCCGCAGCAGCCACTGCTGGTGGGCGCAGTAGTCCTTGCCAGCAGTGCGACAGCCGTACCATATGGCGCCGGCCGTGCTGCCCTTCCCAGTGGTAGCGTGTGCGCAGTCGTGCGATACTGGCGGCCGTGTTGTACTGCTCGTGCTGGGCGTCGTCCATGGTGAAGCCGCTGACGCTGTCTGAGCTGAGTGCGGCGTGAAGGAGCAGGCACTGCACAGCGAGATGGTTCGCAGGATGCAGCGTCAGCGGGAGCTTCATTTCACCGAGGGCGGTTGTGACGTGTGTGCGCACTGAGGCGGCGTCGGAGAAGAGAGAGAGAGAGAGACAGAGTGGTGCACGAGGGAGGAGAAAGTGAGCAGAGGGCGGCTACCATCATCATCACAGCTGTGGAAGGAACGGGCTACACTTTCGTTGTTGTTGCTGCTGTCTGTGTGTCGGGTCTGCGCCTGCTGAGCGCGTCGCTGATGCAGCAGCTGCATGAGTTCTCACTACACCACAGCCCTCTCCACAATCCACTCAGCGATGCACCACTGCCTCTTGGGTCCGCCCCGCCCCACTCCTTCTTTGAGTTCTCGAGCCTGCGCACATTCCTCGTTCTTGCCCTCGAGCGGCTTCAAGCGACGGCGGTTGAGTGGCGTGGAAGATGGGGGGGGGGAGGAGGAGGAGGAGGAGGAGGAAAGGGAAGAGGGGGTGGTGGTGGTGTCGGCCAGACTTGCAAGCCAGCGTAGTTGTGTCGAGGCGGCGGAGGTTATGTATACATACACGTTTCGTTCCACAGAGTATCAGCGCAACGAAGGGGGGGGGAGGAGGACGACGACGACGACGTCGACGCGCGCGCGCGCGAGAGAGGGAGAGCTTGCATGACTCTCGAAGCACCGCGCCTCTGACGCACAAGCTTGTCTCTCCTTTCCCTGGGATGAGGGATGAGGGGGGGCCGTAGTGTACATCAACCAGCGCGAGCTGCCCCACCCCCACACACCCCATACAGACGGGAGACGCAAGGCACGTACATGCACCTACACACACACACACACACACACACACAGAGTCACGCCCTCGTATATACGGTGGCCCACACACCATGAACGCGCGACAGAGAGAGAGACCAGCGGCCGGGCTGTCACGGAGGAGGGGAGGGGGGGGGGAGGTTCTCGGTGGAGGGTGCACCCCGCTCTCCTCACCACTGCCAGGTCCCTATCCCCTGCATGACCTTGCGCATGGTTACGGTGCGGGTAACACCGACGCCTGTGCGGCCGCCGCCGCGTCGCGGAGGAGGTGACGCACCGCCTGCTGGCCACAGCCGGCCGCCGGCCGTACCTTCTCCGCGGCATGAGCCCGCAGTGTCGGCAGCCGTCGCTGCAGCGAGGGAGGGGCGTCGAGGTTGCGCAGTGTCGACAGGAGTCGCTGCCACTCGGGCGTGAGCACGTGCGCATTGAGCTGGGCCGGCTCCAGCTCCAGCTCCTCTCGCAGAGCGCACACCTTGCGCCAGTCTTGCTCCAGCTGCACGAGCTCCGCGCGCACGTCACTGAGATTCGCCACAGCCCAGTCGCGTTCGCCAGAGAGCAGGAACTGCCGCTGCCACGAGTCGCCTGAGCGGGCCTCGAGCGTGGCGTAGCGCTGCTCGTACAGCGCCGCCATTGCATGCACGCAGCGACATCGCTGCTGCAGCGCCAGCGTGCACTGATCCACCAGGCGACACTGAATAAAGTGATTCTCGGTTTCGATGCGACGGCAGTGCGCCTCGCAGGCATCGAAGAGCTGTCGCACCGCCGTGTCGCCGTCGGTCAGCAGCTGCAAGAGCGCCGCGGCGTTCTCCCTGCTATCCAGGGCGCCTTTGTAACCCAGCTGAAGAGCCTGGCGCAGCTCCCCGTGGCTCGCCTCCAGGTGCGTCAAGCTGAGATGGTCCTGCAGCAGCGCCTGTGCAGCCTCCTCATACTGGAGCTGCTCCGTGAAGAATGCCTTCAACGCCTCCCGTACGCGGCGTACGCACTTCTCCTGCTGCCCCGCCAGCCGCGTCAAGAGTGCCTCGCCCTGCGTGATGGACTGCTGCAGTCGATCCCGCTCGGAGATGAACGTCTTCTCCATCTCCTCCACCGCTGTCACCATGCGCTGCCTATTGCGGCTCAGCAGCTCCGCGCACGCTTCCGCGTCGGACTTCAAGGCGGCCACCGTCGCGTCGCAGTTGTGGCGGTGACGATGCACCGACTGCTGCAGCGACTCCATCTCCACGGTGACACCCTCGTGGACGGCGTTGCGGCGATGGATGGCGTCGGCGAAGAAGCACTTGCATGTGTCCAGCTCGTCGAGGAGCAGCGTCCACAGCGCTTCGGCGGTGGCCCACCGCTGCGCCACGTCGGCAATCTCGTCCTCGGAGGAGTCTGCCGTCGGCACCGGGCCTCCCACGCGGATCAACCTCTCCGTCTCTGCCGCTGCGGCCACCGCCGCCGCCGCCGATTCGTGCGCCTGCACAAAATCGATCCACAGCTTCCCATGCTGCTCCAGCTGCCGATACGCTGGCACCTGCGCCACCTCCGCGTCCGGCGCGACGCGCCTCTGCTGCACGCACGACTGCAGTGCCACCCGTGCATCGAGGAAGGGCCGATGCAGTGGCACCTTGAAGAGCACCGAATCTTGGACGCGCTTCTCGAGGCTTGGCAACGCGGCCTTCTGGACATCGTGGACGTCCTGCAACAGCAGTGTCGTCCACTTGGGCAATGAGTCCCGCATCCTCTGCAGCGGTGCGAAGATGTGACGCAGGAAGTGTGCGCGGGCGCAGGGGTTGAGTAGGTTGTCGTGCGCCTTTGCCTGCGGCTTGCTCATGAGCGGATCGGCGGCCGCCGCTTGCGTGCCCAGACGTGCTGCCAGCGGCTGGGGCTCCCGCTCTGGCTGGGGGGACGACTTGAGCCCACTGACGGCGTCCTCGATGTCATCGTCCTCGTCGTCGTCGCCGCTGCTGCTACTGCTGCCGCCGCGATTTGCACGGACACGTTCGCGGGAAACGGAGAAGTCAAGCGTGATGCGCTCCCTGCCCGCCTGCTCAGCCTCTCCTCCCCCAGCCTTGCCATCCTCATCCATGACCACATCAAATCCGTAGCGCTGGACAATGTCCGCGGCCTGCCAATAGACCTTTGCCCGCACCTCCTCCCGCCATGCCGCGCCGGGGTCCGCCAGGATGTCGGTCAAGGTGGCGCGACGCACCACATTGCGTTGCTGGATCTGCTCCACATCGCGCCAAGCCGCCTCCACCGCGCGGCGTAGAGACTCCGTCTGCGCGCTCTCCGCCCTCATAAACGCCTCGAAGTTCTGCCGGAACGAAGCAGGCGTGAAGTACTGCCACATTACGGCGTCTGTCGCCGCGTCGCTCGTCACGCGCACCGGCGCACCCGCGTCGGCGCGGGCTGTGACCGCCGCCAGTGCGTCAGGGTCGAGATCGAGTACGCCAGCGTTGGCGCCGGGGGCGGACATTGAAGGCAGTGGCGATACGGATGGCGAGCACGCAACCGTGGTCGCGGGCTCTGCTGCCGCGGCTTCTGAGCGCAGCGGGTCGCTGCCCTGCGGTTGAAGGCCGTCACTCACGCCGGCTTCTGCGCCATCTCCCGCACAGACTGCGGCGTGTGGGACGTGAGAGACAACTTGCTGGAAGAAGTAGGGTGACAGCCGCGTTGGCTGTGGTCGTGGTGGACGCTGCATCGGGGGCCCTACGTGCACGTGCACATATGTGTTGGGGTCTGTCTGTCTGCGTCCATGAGAGATACAGGATAGGAAGAGAGGGATTAGAGAGAAAGAGAGGGAGGTGGAGGCGGCAGCACCCATGTACCGTCCGTCTAGCAAGACGACACCGCCTTGCTGTTGCTGTGGATGAAGCATGCACATGGCAGAGTTCATGAGGGGGTGGGGCACGCACGCACGCACGCGCTCCGTGATAGACCGAGATAGAGATGCGGAAATCTCTCTCTCTCTCTCTGCACACACACGTGCCTGCCGGTGCGTGTGTGTGTGTGCGCGCGCGCATGCGTTCCTGTGGAGTTGCAGATCGTCTCCCTCCCTCCCTCGTTCCCGGTCCGATCCGCTGTTTGGGCGCTGCTGTTCGGACGATGAACCAAAAGAGAAAATATAAGCAAGACACGAAGGCGGCGCTGCGGGCGGCGTGCGCGGCGCCTCCGACCCAGAACGCCAGAACTCCTCCTCGCCCCGCGCCGCACCCGCCTCTCCCACCTTTCGCCACCCGGCGCGCTCCGCGAACACCCCCTGCTACCCAGACGCACAAGCTTCCACGCACTCCCGTACACACAGGGATGAGCCCAATAACCATCGCGGGAGTGGCATCGTGCGCCTGCGATGCGGCTTTCGCCTCTCTTTCTCTATGCTGTCCGGATTCGTGCAAGCGCGCCGCGCGCACCTTCCGGTACCCTTCCCCCCTCCCCCCTCTTCAGCACCGACGTAGAGGAGGAGGAGGAGGAGGAGGAGGAGGGGGGGGGAGGAGGGCGAACGCTGGAGAGGCGTGGCAGGAACTAAGCGGAGGAGTACCGTCTCGCCGCGGTCGTCGACATACACACACACACACACACATGCACATGCACACGTGTGCCGTGGACTGGATGATCGGGTACGGCACTACTCACCACCATCCACCCCTTCCCCGCATCAATGCGGGAACAGCGGAAGCTCGTTGCTCTGGCGACACCACAGCGCCCCACCGGGCAACTGGCCAGCGCTCAACAACGTCGCCCACACAAACGGCCCAAAGAAGTCGTAGCTGTGCGGTAACTCCTCGTAACTGTACACGAGATCGACGGAAGCGCCATCTGCGCCCGCCATCGCGTCTGCGGCGATGCTCGTCTCCACTGCCGACGCAGACAACAAGCTGCCGGCCCTTGATAAGCTGACGTCTTTGTGGCCGCCGCCACCATCACAGCTGTCGCCATCGCGGCGGTCTTCGCTGCCCGCGTCGTCGTCGTCGCCGCCACCGCCGCTCACGTCCTTGCCATTACTGCCGCTGATGCTGTTGCTCTGGCTTTGGCCGTGCTGCTGCTGCTGACCACGCCGCAGGATTGCCAAGATCTCCTGCGGACTCTGCGCGTGGCTGGAGCTGGCGATGTCCGCTTCGCAGTTCTTGATCATCTCCGCCAGGTTCGCGAGCAGCTGCTTCGTTGGCTCGGCGTATGGGCGCTGCGCTTCCACGGCGGCCTCGGCGTCGTCGATGATGCGGCTGCGGACGTAGAGCAGCTCGTAGATAAGATGCTCGTTGCGTCGGTCAGCACCGCGCAGCAGCGCCTCGACGCCTTCTAAAATGATGCGCAGCTGACGCACGTACATGGCGAGGATCTGCTCCAGCGCCTGGGCATCCTCGGCGGTCGTCGTTGCCACTGCCGTGACACTTCCGCCTGTTTGGCCTTCGGCGGTCGTCGTTGCCGCTGCCGCCGCCGTAGACTCCATCAAGAGTGCGCTGGCGCGGTGTATCTTCTTCAGCGCCGTTGTCAGCAACGCACACACGCGCTGCGCCGTGTACGTGTCCATGTCGTGCAAGAACGGGACGAGGTTCACAAGGCACGGGGCAAACACGGCGACGAGCGCCTCGTTGCGCTCATTCAGCCCCTTGATGATGCCACGCGAGAGCACGACAACGGCAAGCGCGCCGACAGAGGCGCTTGCGTCGTAGCGCTCCAGCAAGTGCCTGCCAAGGCAAGGCGTGTTGCACAGCAGCCGGTTCACGACGCGGTCCTGCGAGACGAGCAGCAGCAGCGTACTCGACATGAAGTTGATGAAGGGGTACGAAAAAACGCGGAGCTGGAAGATGATCCGCCCCAGCACGGCATTCTGCAGCACGTCATCGGCTGCATCGGCAGCCAACGACGTGGCGAGCCGCGTTGTGACCCTGCACGTCTTGTTCGTTATCTCCAGCAGCTGCTGCAGCGTCGACACGAGCAGAGCAGCATCCTCGGCCAGCACCGTATGCAGGAACTCGCAATGGTCGTGCAGTAGCACATAGAGCAAGATCGACAGCTGCGGGAAGCTTGTCAGTTGACACCGGATGGCCGAGAGCAGGGCGGCGAAGGACACCGGGCTGCCGTCCCGTGTCGCCGTCACGTACTCGAGGGCCGGGTTCCGGCCACTGCCTTTTTGATGAACGATCAGCACACACAGCAGCGCCGTCGCGTGGCGACCCACCTGCTCCCAGCAGCTACAGCTGTTTACCAGCACCGCGGCAGGGTCCTTGGGGAGCGCGCCGGCCTTCAGCGCGCTAGGCCCACCAGCGCCAATGGCGGCGGCGGAGGCCTTGACCATGGTCGAGCTCGGCACCTCAAGCACATACGCAGCCTTGTCGCTCGCGAGCCGGGGCGCAGTGACGGTGGTGCTAAAGATGTTGAACAGGTTGAGGAAAGAGGGCTGATGCCCTTCATGGTAGAGCACCGGCGACTGCGCCGTCCAGCCTGGCCTTCCCCACGAGACGACAGTCTGGAGCAGTACGGCAAGGCAGTCGCCCAGCAGCGGCGACGACATCATCAGCTCCGTGAAGAGGTCCATGGTGTCCTCCTGAAAGTCCGTGCCGTGGTGCAGCGCCGACGACGTCATCGTCAGCAGCAGTCGCAGCACTTCTAAGTGCGTCGCCACCGTCGCCGAGTCAAGCGGCACGCTCACCAAGAAAGCGAATGCCATACGGCACAGCAGCGCGGCGGTGTCCTCACATGGCGCGCTGTTCGACGGCGTCGTCTCACCGCGTGCCCCGACCGCCTCCAGGACACCGACAAGCTCCGCAGACTGCCCTTTCGTCAGCCGCAGGATGTGGCGCAGCAGCACCTCCGCGAGGTGCAGCACCGCCGGCGTGCTGGCATCTACGCCGTAGGGGGCTTCAACACACCGGCGCATGACCTCGCTACACAGCCGCAGCAGCCAGCGCACGCGCCCCGTCTCGGCGGCCTTGCTCATCACCGCGGCGGCGATCGGCTCCGCCATGCCGTAGAGCTCCGAGCCACCGCAGAGACCGCGCTCATACTGCTTCACCTTTTCAAGGAACTCCGACTCGCCAGGGGCGGCGGCGGCGTCGGACGTCAGCGCCGCCGTGAAGTACTCGGACGCTTCCTTACGTAGGGCGGCACCCATTGTCTGCCCTCGCCGCTTCACAGTTTCCTTCCTTTTCGCTTGCTGTTGAATCTCGCTTCTGCTCGTCGATGGAGCGGAGCTGGTAACGCCCCAGCAGCCAGCATGCGTGCATGTGCATGTGTGTGTGTGTGTGTGTATGTGCATGTGTGTGTAAAGAGGCAGAGGTTTGTGAGGGGCAGCAGAGGCAGAGACGTGCGCCGAGTAGAGGCGTGGCAGAGACGATGTCACCGCAGAAGATGGTGGCGGTGGAGGCAGAAGGGAAGGGCAGAGCAACACGCCACACATACACACACACACACACACACACACACACACACACACATGCAGGGCACACCTGTGTGTGTGTGTGTGTGTGTGCGTGTGCTCGTCTACTTCTTTCAATCCTCGATTTTGTCGCATTGCCCCCTTCACGTCGATGCGGCGTACAACAGAAAACGTCGGGAAGGCGGTCGTGGTGGTGGCGGCCGTCACAAAGATTAGCAGCAGCAGTTGACGTGCTGACAGGACTGACCGTGCCACGCACACGCACGCAAGCACACAAGCACACACGTGTAGGAGCAGGAAGAGTACTCCGGTGCACACCACTGCCTGGATGTGTGGGCGCTGCGTCCGTGGTTAGCGAGGAGGAGGGGAGAGGGGGGGGGGCGGGCGGAAGCGGGGCAACCTTTCCTTCTATCCAACGCGTCAGTCTGTCGCTGACTTGCCACGTCGCGTCACCTTGCGCTGCTTCAGCTCCTCCTTCCGTCGCTCCTGGCGATTGCGCGGGGGGCCATGGCTGCTGTCTTCATCTGCACCAGCACCGGCGCCGCTGCCGCCGAGGTAGGCGGCGACCAAAGGCTTCAGCACTGAGCCCCACACCTTGTAGATGAGTGTCGCCGGCACAGGGAGGTAAAAGACAATGAAGGCGGGATGCATGATGCACAGCGCCTGCACCACCCAGCACACCCACAGCACATCCTGAGCCAAGGTATAGTAGCCCAGCTCCTGCGGATTCGAGGCGTCGATGCAGTCCAGTAAATGGCCTTCCGGGCTGATGGTGGGCTGCGCCACCTTGCTCAGCATAGAGTAGGCGAGGTACTCCTGACCGGCCCAGAAACCGATCGCCATGAGGTCATGAAAGGATGGCAGGCTGCCGTTGCGGTAGAGGATGGCGAGGACATAGAGGAGATTCACGGCAGCGGTCATCATCGAGAAGACGCGCATGCGCACGCTGTTCTTCTTCCGGTTCCTCTTCGCCGTTTCCTTTGCCATTTGCTGGTCGCTGTCGATTACTGTGTGTGTGTGTGCGTGCGTGTGTGATGTCGTCGAGGCGGGTGTCCTCGCCAAACACAGAATCGAGGGAGGGAAGGGGGGGGGGAGGAGGAGGAGGCCGAAGTTGATCTGTGTGGCTGGAAGGGGGTGCGTGCGAGCGTGCCCATGTACTGAAGAAACCGGGGAGGGAGGGGAGTAGGGCCCCTCCCCCTCCCCTCACCCCATCACATCAACCTTCGCATGCACATATATGCCTTCTCCATCGTTCAAATACGTCAGTGACTCCCGCAGACGGACAGCTTACAACACGAGACCACAAGAGAGAGAGAGAAAGAGAGGGGGGTTCGTGGGTGGGTGGGGTGGTGTCCTTTCCGCCCGTGTGATGCTGTGTGCCTGGTAGCGGATCACCAAGGGATAGCGATAACCGAAGCAGGGGCGGCGAGTGGGCCGTGGACACAAAACCAACCGACAAGCTCGCAACAACGCATGGGGAGGGGTACCTGTCGCGCGTATTGTTCCTCTGCACCCATCCACTTCTCTGTTCGCCACGCATCCTCTACGCGAGCCGTCTGATGCTCCGCATATCTTCTTCTTCGCGTCGGCGGCCGCTGCTGCTGTTGTTGCAGGCGAGGTCGCTGCTGCCGTAGACCAGCTTACGCTCCGTCATCCCGTACCCATCGGGGCGGCCGTACGGGTCGCTCTGGAACGGGTTCAGCACGTACAACAAGCCGCCAAACAACAGCAAGAGAAAGACGCAGAAGACCCGGCTGATCTTCTCGGCGTCTTCGACCGCCGTTTGATTGCTCCTGTGCAGCTCAGCCGGGACACGCTGCCGGTTCGGGTCCTTGGGAAAGTCCTGAAACATCTGATCTGGTCCCTCGTCTTCACTCCCGTCCCGCTTCTCGCGGATCTTGTCGTAGAAGGTGCGGCTGCTGCACACCAGCGCGCTCGCCGGTGACGCGACGGTGCCTGGCTCAGCAACAGCCGCAGCCGTGACCGTGGAGCGAAGAGAGGCACAGATGATAGTGCTGGCGAGAGGGTAGCTGCGTGGTGCGGCTAGAGAGGGCACGCGCTTCGACGAGCGGACCACAACGTCGGTGGCGATGCGGCCAACGGGAGGTGCCATGACTGTCGCACCTTTCCTCCGTTTGGGCGTCGTTGCCCTCGAGTGTTGACCTTCCAGGGCGGTGGATGTCGCGGTTGCGTGAATAGGAGAGAGTCACACGACAGACAACGCAAATACACAAGCAGGGTGAGAGGGGGAGGGAGGGTGGTGGTTGTGGTGGCACGGTGAGGGGCGTATGTGCAATACCTACACACACACACACACACACACGTAGAGACGGTAACGCGTGTGATGGGGTGCGAGAACGAGGGAGCACGTTGGAGGGGAGTGACAGCCTCGATCATGCTTTCTAGCTTTTTTTTGGTTGTTCTTCTTGCGGTGCTTAAGCGCACACCGCCGCGCATCACCATCATCACCTCCACTGTCACTAACGTCGGCTCTGCCCCGCCCCTCCCCGCACCCTCCCGCCTCCCCATACAGCTCGCTCATCTTCGTTCCTCTCCCCGTTCCATGGGTGCGCGCGCACGTGCGATTCGCATGCTAACTGCAGGTGTGTGCATGTACATGTCAGTGCCAGCGTGCAGCCACACCCTCTCCTCCCCATCTCTGTCTCTGCACGGGTAATATACCTGTGAGGTCACTGGCCAGGCACGACCTGCACGAACGAGCGGAAGGCCCAAGCACACACACACACACACACACACACACACACACACACACACAAGACCTCGAATAGCGAAGAGCCAACGCCATCAGCAACACAGTCGGCAGCGCTTGAAGAAGAAACAAGAGGCATCAGCATCAGCGGCGGGGAGGGGGGATGATGGTGAACCGCTGAACCATGAGCGATGTGCACGTACGTCTCTTCAAAACTTCATTTTGTGGGGGTTCACGAGTAGTCCAGGCGGCACTCCTTCAGCAGCTGCGGCTACGGCTCATGCCGTGCTTTCCCAGCTCGCCCGCTGCCGGTGCCTCGTGCAGAGGAGATGACCGCAGTCCCACCAGCAGCAGCAGCAGTGCTCGCTCGAGCACCAGCGGCACCCACCACCACCGCGCCGCTGCTGATAGCCTGCATCTGCTGTGCAATGTAGTTTGAGACGTCGCTAATTGAGCCGCCACCAGCGCCAGCCAAGGAGGAAGCTGCCGAGTCCACCGAGAGCATCGTCGCCTCGATGCTGCGCATCTGGGCATCGACTGTGTGTTTGATTCGCGCTAGGAGCGCCTCCTCGACACCCTCCGACTTGCCGAGCGACTTGGCGAGTCGCTCCCGCAGCTTGTCTACCTCACCCTTCAGGAGAGCGCCGAGGGCTTGCACGTCCTCCAGTTCCGCGTTCAACGCCCGCACGCAGTCCGTGGCGCTCTCCTTCAACACTGCCTCCGACCGACGTATCACCTCCATGTCTTCGCGGAAGCGCACCTCGTACTGGTCACGCTCTCGCGCGCTCCAGCGATGCAGCGCCTCCAACTCCTCCTTCGCCGAGTCCACGGCGTGCTGCAGCGCCTCGTGCTGTTCCTCCCGGTAACGCATCGCCTTGAGAGAGGCAGCGCGGTGCACCTCTTCCAGGCATGGGCGCTTGCACTGCCCCCCTGCTTCCTCGTCCGCGGCGGCGTAGTCACCGCTGCTGTTCACATGCGCTGGTCCACCCTGTTCCTGTTGAGCCTGCTGCTGCTGCTGCTGTACTGCCTCCACGAGCTGAGGGTGCGGCGCCTTGCCCCGCGCGAGTGGTTGTTCCTGACTGTCTGTGCCGACGCCCTGATGCGTATTCACCGGCCGCTCCGTCATGGTCGTCGTCAGCGGCGGACGCGCGGTGGAGCCGGCACGGCTGCTCGCGTGGGAGGATGATGGCGGTGCGGGTGAAGCTGACGAGGCGGCGGGCAGGGCATGGCCAGCTCCTGCCGCCTCTGTCCGGCGTGACGGGGGTGGTGCCGGCGCCGTCACACGGCGCGGCGCCGTGCGCTTCCGCTCTGCCACCCACTCATGCACGGCAGACGTGCGCAGTTCGCGCATGGTGGCGCGGGTCAGCGAAACGTGGAGCTTGTCCATCCCGTCCTGCGCCAAGCTCATCACGTGCGACAGTTTTTGTGGAATGACATATAGGCGCAGCTCCAGCTTGTGGTCCTTCGTCAGCTTGACGGAGCGGACGTGCTCGTAGGGGATCGTGAGGTAGCCGCCACCGCCACCGCCACCGCGGCTGCAGTCACTGGTGTCGGGAAGCAGCACGACCAACAACAACGGCGAGAAGTACAGCGTCGTCGCGCGCGCCATCGTCACGCCACCTACCTCGATGTTCAGAACTGAAAATGATATGACCTTGTCTGGGTGCACGTCACGATTGTAGCTGTCCAGCAGTTGATGTATACACAGCAGCAGCGTGCTGTCATTAGGCAGCGCCTCGATGCCTCGCAGCAGATAGGGGTTGATGGCCACACCCAACGTCATCGCGTTGGCTGACGACGAGGATAATGACGTGGACGTGGCAGGTGCCGCGGCATGGGTTAGGAAGGAGCTACGATGCTTGTACAGCCGATAGAGCACCTCGACGCACTGCATCTGGAAGAAGAAGTCATGGGAGGCGTCGAGGCAGGCGGCGATCGTGGCGCACTCGGGGCCAAAACGCTTCTTATTCTCCTGCGACCCGCGCAGGAGAGAGATGAGGGCGCTGCAGCAGTGGCGGTGTACGCGATAGTCGTCGGCGTGCATGTCAACGTCCTTCAAGAAGCCCAGCAGCACCTCACCAAGGCGTGCGCCGAGCCGGTCCTTGAGCGACGCGGCACAGCAAAACACCTGCGTCACCTTGAAGAACACCTCCACATCGAACTGCAGGCGAATCACCGCGGCTCGACGCGCCAGCAGCTGCTCCGCCAAGTCGCAAAAGACGTCCGCACACGTGCCCTCCTCGGCGGGCTGCAGCAGGCCCGCGCACACGTTATTTGCCTGAAGATCGCTGGCATCACCCATCACGGTGAGCAGCACCTCCAACGGACCGGGCAGCGTCCGGCGGACACAGTAGAGACACTTGTTTAAGATGACCTCCAGATTGGCGGCCACCAGACGCACATCGCCGGGGCCGATGACAGGACACTCGGCGATGACGTCCGTCGGCGAGCTCAAGAGTGCCTCCAGCGAGGACATGGCGGGCACCGAGACACACACACACACACACAAAAAGATGCGAGAAAGCGGACAGCGGTGGTGGTGGTGGTGGTCGTCGTCGTCGTCGTCGTCGTCGTCGCAGCACGGGCCGTTGCGTAATTCGCAGCGGTACGTGCGCGCCCCTCTCGCCTACTTGGCCCCCGTCGCCGGACACACACCACAGAGAGCGGTAGAGAGAGAGAGAGAGAGAACGCCCCACGCTCGACAGAAAACCCTTGCTCTTGTGTGTTTGCTGTCTTTTCCTTATGTATTGCGTTGCCGTCTGTGGTCCGTGCGCGCGTGCACGCGTTGGCCGCGAAGACTCGCTGCAAGAAGGAGGGGGTGGGGGAGGGGGTACGTCTATGTACGTCTGTATATATATATATATATATCTATATATGTGTGGGTGGGTGGGTACAGGCGTGTGTCTGTGTGCCCGTGTACGGCTTGAGAATGTACGCGATGGGGCTTGCGCTCGAGCGGTCGGCGCTCTATGAGAGACAATAAAGTGAACAATAAAAATTGTACGCTCAACCACAACGAAGCGGAAGCAAGCGCGCACACACCAACGACTTCGATATCACCTCCACGGCATCACGTCGCATGCAGGAGGGATACGCCCTTTCCGTCTGCGTTTCCCCTCTTCGTTTCCTTTTGATATACGTATCTATCAAAGATACGTGTGTCTAGATAGGTAGGCTGCTCTCGGGTCTGTGGTGGCGGCGTGTCCTCTGGGGTTCGCGAACGCAGATGTCGACGGGGGAAACGTCGCTCTCTTTCGGTCGTCGTTCTCCTCTCCTAATGCGGCTGCAGCGAAAGGAAGCGGCTGCAGCGGCACACACACGCACACATACACACACACAGACAGAGAGAGAGAGAGAGAAGGTGGAAGACGAGAGGGGAGTTCAGCATGGGAGAGAGGTGCTTATTTCTGTGTGTCTGTGTGTGATCCGTCCTCCACCCTTCGACGAGCGGCACGAGCGCACCACTGAACATACATATCTCTTTATATATATATATATATGCGCACATGTGGACGCAACTGCGCACGCAAGCGTACACGCACACATGCTGCTCCTCCTATATGCTTCATAGTCTTGATGGCTTTTATTTTTTTTTTTGTGTGTGTGTGTGTATGCGCTTGGCGGCATGCCGGCCACTCTCGGTGAGTCCCTCGGGAGGCGGTGTGGCAACCAAGGAGTCCATGTCGACATCCCCAGTGGCGCACAACTTGTGCGCTGTGCGTTCGACGAACCGTCTCACACGTGTGTTCTCCGTAACTCTTTTCTCTTGTTTTTTCTACGGGAGTGGGGAGGGGAGGGAGAGGGAGGGGACGCTTGCCTGCATCCCATTTAGCTGCTCGACTCCCTCGCACTCTCCCCCTCCCCCTGTGGCTCGCTGTCCGCCCGAGACGTCGCAAAGAGAGAACGGGGTGCACGCCCATATTCGCGTGTTTGTTCAGCGTGTGCGTTCTACCGCGAGCAAGGCAACACACAGAAGCACGCACAACCACAACTCACATGGCCCTCTGCTGCAGGGCGGCTGAATCCGGGTCCTCTGATGTTTCCGACATTGGAAGCTTGACCACTTCGTCGTCGTGCTACAAATCGCAATGGCAACAGACAAGCTGAAAGGAGAGGCGCACACGACGGGCCAGCAGCGCCAGCTGCATGTGCCCCAGATGCAGCGCAAGACGCGCAACGAGGCCATCAGAGAAACGAAGGCTCATGTGCATCGATGAGTTCGCGCCATCGAGCGAGTGCCAGCTGTGAATGCGTCGCGCTTAGCAAACAAAGGACGCTGGGTGAAGGCCGCAGAACCCCATCAGCGTCAAGGAAAGGTTGTAGACGACCAAATCGAGCGCAAGTGATGGAACAGCGTCCAAGCAGACGTACACAACGAGCATGGGAACATTCAGCCGTCGTCTGTGCTGCGTGTACAGGGATGCAAGATTGTTGGCGTGCACGAGGCAACACAAAAAAGAAGGCGTGATGAGGGAGCCGGTTGTAGACGACGGGTCAAGCACCGTGCAGTGCAACACGGCGACGGCGATCGAAAGGGCTGCGATGGCTGCGCAGTTCCAGCAGCCGAGGAGCGATTTTTGGTGTGCTTCGTTGAACAACCGGAGGAAGAAGAGAGCAAGGTGGCTGCCGAGCTTGGCCGGAAGCTGCGCGCCGGCCCTCGATTGTGCCGCGCGAGCCTGCTGATCTGCATTCACAGCCTCAACGCACACCTCGTCCATCGGAGCGCACGGCTGCGGCATGGAGGGTGCGGGGTGCAGTTCGGTCGACGGGGAGGCAGAGGGTGCCATAGCCAACGACGGCTTTGCAACCTCCTCGCTAGTGGCGGAAGGTGCGACAGGTGCAGATATCGCAGCGCGGTGGTCCGGCAGGGGTGGCGGCGAATGCGGCTTCAGCTCTGCGTACTTTTCCTCTAGCTTGCGGATTTCCTCCTCGACCACAGGATCGCTGGCGCCAGAGCTCGCTAGCGACCCCCGCTCGCGAACAAGCGCTTTGTAGCGGCGTCTGGCCCGCTGCAGCTCAGCGGTGCTCTCGCTCATTGCATGAGGTCGTGCCCACGTACATATATATGTTTATATGTGCTTGTATATATAGGGAGAGAGCGTGCGCCGCGTACGCTTCGTATCTGGGGCCCCTTCACGTGGAGAAAGTGGAGAACGATGACGATCAAAAGCGGCTGGCAATAGACATTGAAATACGTATACGTGTATCTTTCCATGTAAACAAGTCGATGATCGCTGTCAGCGTGATGTATAGAGGGTGTGGAGAGGAGGTAGATACGAGACAGAGAGAGAGACACAGAGAGAGAGAGAGAGAGACAGACAGACAGAGAGACAGATAGACAGAGACAGACAGACAGACAGAGAGAGAGAGAGGCAGACAGAGAGAGAGGCAGACAGAGAGAGAGAGAGAGAGAGAGAGGCAGACAGAGAGAGAGAGAGAGAGAGAGAGGCAGACGGAGAGAGAGAGAGAGAGGCAGTGAGCCACCAGAAGCGAGAATACATGCACTCACAGCGCTTTCTGCTGCTGCACGCATCGGTCACATTCGAGAGAGTTCCTCGCGGCTTTACCGGCTCAGGAGGGTGACAGACAAAATATGGCACGAACAACAAAAAACAAACAAACAAGAAGAAGTCGCTGACTGACAACTTGATGAGCCCTTCCCACCAATCTGACTGCACACAGGTGGAGACGAATCTAGAGCAGCCAGATGCTTCGAAGGCCAAGCTATGCTTCTTGGCGGACTGCAGGGGAATGATGGGGGTGGGGGGTGTCGTCACAGTCTCAGGTTCATGGTCACTGTTCTCACCGGACACCTTCCCGACACTCAATTTGAGCTGCTTCTTTTTGCTGTTCGCTTCCCCGTCGATGGGCGTCGTCTTTGCAGGTGCCGGATTGATAGTCCACCAAGCAGGAGGTTAATAATTCAAACATGGAAACAACAACCAAAAAAAACTCACAGGAAGCGACATGTTGAATGCTCTTCAACCCATCATGCAGTTGATCTCTCAAAACGTGTGCCTCTCAACAAGTACTCTTTTGAAGGCCTTGATACATATCCATATCCATATATATATATATATATATGCGCGTGTATATATCGGACAGAGCCACAAGAGGCAGAATTCAGAATCAGACCTACTGGCGCTAAGTGCGGTCCTTAGGAGTGAAATAAACACACCTGTGCAGAAAGGACTGCCGAGCGATGCTGCTACTCTTGTTTTTTTTTCGTTTCCCCTCGACGGATGTCAAGTTCGCCGCGTGAGACTGAACTGAGTCTGTTGGCCAGGTGAGAGAAGGGGAAAGCAGAGCAGGGCGCAGAACAAGCAAATGTGTCTTACGGGATTGCCTTCTGCGGTTTCGTTGCGGTGCCGTAGCACCAGCGGCCCAATGTCACAGCTTGCACCGTGCTGTTTGTTGCGTGGCACGCAAATAGTGGATAGTTCGCCGGGAGAATCGAGACAGACCACCGCATAAAGAACATGCTATAGACGCACATAACGCTTGTCATAACTGGATCGATATCAGACATAGGACGAGTCGGAAGATTCATGATCCCAGCAATGGGAATCAGCCAGTTCGCAGCAGCACCAGCGTAGCCGACGTACCGAACAAAATTCCGGGACACCATATTTCCTTCGCTTCCTTCTACGTGCCCTTTTTATTTTTTATTTGCTTGTCTGAAACGACAGAAAATCACTTTTGGAGGGGCTTTCGGAATTCGGTGCGTAAACCACAGCGACTATTGAAAGATCAGACAAACGAAAAGCAGCAGCAGCAGAAGTGCAAAACGCACTGAGAAGAGATGGAGGAGTAGTGGCCCCAGTAGGTGCTGGCAAGGCAGAGAGAGAGAAAGAGAGAGTTCCCACGCGCAGCGGGCAGGAATGAAGAGAACCAAGTACACCATTCATTGCGCACAGCAGCCGTTCGCTTTTCGAATGCTGCTCAGCTAATCTGCATAATTTACGAAAAGTGGGTTTGCGGAAAACCCTCATTTTTTGCACGTTAAATCTGCATCGCCGATTCCATGATTACAGTGAAGGATGTTCGTGCTTAATGTTGTGCCTCAGGTGTGTGGTGCAGACAAGAAAAGGGAAAGTCAGAAAACAGATGCCAAAGAAAATCTGCGAAGGCAGCGGCAACAAAAGGCGCGTTGTCAGCACAACAGCGACGAAATCTATGGAAAGAGACGACGCTCCCACAATGGTAGCTCGCTTATTTCTGCTTCTTCGAGACAACTGCCTCCAACATCCCGTCAACAAGCTTCTGTAGCGGGGGTGGGAAGAAGAAGCCGGTCGATCCGAAAAACTGGCCATATTGTACTGATTTTTCAACTTGGCTGTAAACAGGAGGCGGCGAAAATAGTCGAGAGGGTCCGATAAGCTGAAACTCAAACTTGACCAATGGGGCGCACATGCTTTCTTGCGTCAAACGAACGCATAAACGCTGATTCTTCAGCTTGCGGAAGCACCGCTTTTGCGGCCTCGGACCTTCAATCAATCTTCCCGTGCCTACAAAAATAATATCTCCGTTGCGTTGTAGGAAAGAACAAGTAAGCTGAAACGCGATGAGTATGCCGAAGAAGAAAAAAGAGCTAGCAAGCAGCAGCCCAGAAACCCGAAACTTGCTAAGCACATACACTTCAGTAGCAACGCCTAACGTAAGAGCCTTGACAAACAAGTTTTTCAGAGACGTCGGGTCCTCTTCCTGAACGCCTTCGTAAGCCAGGTACTCCTGAAGATTGGCCGTGATGGCACGGTGCACGCTTCCTACATCATGGGTTTGGTACACACGCACCTGTTTTGAATTCAGCTCATAACCGAATTCGTACAGTGTAGACGACATCGCGAACACCGATATATATATGTATATATATATATATATATATATGTATGTATATATACTGTTCTTATGCGTATATGTGTGGCAAAAAAGAACCCCAATCCAAAAATGACACATCCGTGTAATGAGAGAGCGTGAGGGAAGAGAGGAGATAATATGGAGAAAAAGGGAAGTGAGAAGACACACCTCCGAGGACGTGAAATATAGGGAGCTGTCTGCCATGGACGAAGCTTGCTTTCCGGCGTGCACCCCGAACGGGAGGGCAAAGAGGCCGATTAGCGACGCAAGAAACAAGCAGAAAGTTTTTTTTTTCTCGGAGATCTGAAATCTCAGAGTCGAAAATGACGAGCGTTACGAAACACAATCAGCCACCTGCACCGTATACACAGAAGAACGGAAAAAATCAGACAGTGAATTGAAAGCTAGTGAGACCACATTACAGCTCCAAAGGAAATGTGGAAGGAGCCTGTCACGATAGCGGTCGAATGTGCACCGAGGTAGGTTGGTTTCTGTAACCACTCTTCCCCATGGCCCAGTCGTAGCTATGCGCATAGGCAACAAGAGAACCATCTGCGCTTATGTCGCCAGCTGAGATTGGAATTGCTTGTGTGCCCACTTTTTGCTCGCATTGAAGCGTTTTGATGACTTTGCGATCGGCGCGGTTGATAACCGTCAAATTACCATCGCCACCACCGGACAGAAGGAGTGGCAACGTAGGGTGATGCACGCAAAAATTGGTCTGACTCAGAATGTAGTGGGACTTTTCTGTGGTAATGTGAGCCTTGAATGTGCACCCTGGCGCGTCTTTCATGCTGATAAAAGAGACGCGTCCTTCCGAGGATCCGACTCCGACACCGTCGTACTGTGGGGCGCATGTAATGCAGCGGAGGTTGAATTTCATGACGTCGGGGAGCTTGAGTTCGTTGACTTTCTGCATTTGCTGCACGTCATACACGTGAGCTAGTCGACCTGTTGCGGCAGCCATCATCGGCACCGTTTTTTGCGCATCGAGCGCGAACACAGGCTCACCTAGGTTTTCCTCCCTCACGTAGCTTTGCTGCCTCAGGTCCCACCAGCGCAGCTTGCCGTCCCAGCTTCCGGTGATGAGCATTTGGCTCATGGTCTGAGGAAGAGTCAGGAAATCGAGGCAGCTAATTGGCAAATCATGTGATGCGACGACAGCCTTCTGATTTGAGTTCAGGTCCCACATAACCGCAGTCTTTGAGCATCCCCCGAAAAAGACGCGTCCGTCCGCAGAGAAAGACATAGTAAGTAAAGGACTGTCGTGTGTTGTGGTCCAAGCTGGCTGAGATATGACCGCTCCAGCAGGGTTCCGTGCGACCTGCCAAATAGAGCAACTCCCGTCCCACGAGGCAACCCCGGTCATGAGCATTGGGCATTCTTTGGGAGAAAAGCAAACGGAACTGACGCAGTCTGAGGTGGTAGCCTCCAGCCTATGGTCGGCACCAATGGAAACAGACTGCGTCATGGCTTCACTAACAGCACTCGGAATTCTATAATTGGAAAAGACGAACAGGGCTTTTGTAAACCCTATCTTTCATTTGTGTGCGTGTATGCGTGCTGTGATTTTGCCGAAATAGGGTCCGAAAAGAAAGGGAGGGCTCGAGAAAATTAAAGGGACTGGAGTCGATTGAGGTGCGAAGCTAGTCTGCTCGTCGGCACCACGTTCAACGAATTTGTTTTTTTGCATTGGTGATCAAGGAGACTCTTCATACATAAAAAAGCGCCATCGTATTTTTAACAAAGAATGTAGTCAGCTTCTACCCGCGACAGTAAAATGACGTCACATCGAAAGAAGGTTAAGCTGCAATACTTTGTGTTTTTATCTGCTTTTTTTTTCGCTTGTGGGTCTCATGTTCGGCGCTGAAACAGTGAAAATGCTGCGGTTTCCTGCTCGCAGAAGAATACAGCTTGCTGGCTTTATCCGGTTCGCTGCACAGACAGTTCTTCTCACGTGGTGTCCCGCAGCCGACAAAGTGTGTCGCACACCTTCTGTGACCGATCTCGGAGGCAACCTGTACCTGGAGGGGGGGGGCTGTTGGCAAGGGGGGGGGGGATGGGCGGTTCGTCATGCAGCCATTCTTGCCGTTTTTCACAGAAACCGGCGCAGGTACCTGTAGGCTGAGAAGTCTGCCTGAGTTTTTCTTTTTCCCACTACGACGCAGATCTACTGATGCGACTGCGTCCATGTGATCCCCCGCTCTGGAGAGAATACAATGCACTGATTGCCCCTCACCATTTACCTTCTACATGCTGTTCACTTTGCCTCGCTGTCTCTTCTCCGCTCTTACAAGCGTCACCACTCACAAGGGGCGATTCCATAGCACTTCAGAGCAGGCTTCATATGCTGTTCAGGTGCATTCGTGTGGTGCGCCCACCCGCTCTCCACACGCGCAGAATGTCCATGAGGACAGTGGTCATGGAGCACGGCGTCCCTTTGTCACTATACTACTTCATCACAAATGAGCTCCTCGTTTGCCTGCTGACGTGCTTGCTGCACTACGGCTACTTCGGCCAAGAGGACCTTATTGGCTTTTTGAAATCTGTCGGCGCCTCAAAGTACGTAGACCTAAACTCCATCGAAGGCAAAAGCTGGTCATTATTTGGCGGACAGCTTGTTGTGAGCGCGCGACTTGTCGCCAACTTCACTGCTGCATCCTTATTTATGTCGCTATGGACGCCCGTTCAGCTGCCCATTTGCATTGCCACCTATCCGTATCTGAAGCGCTCCAGACAACTTTTGATGAAAAGGGACTCTGTTTCTAAACCGATTTAGAGTGCTGGCTAAGCGGTGCAGGGATGCCAGCAAAAGCTGTATTGCAGTCGTAGCTTCATTTATGTTCTGTCAATGCTGTTCCTCGCTACACAGCGTGAGATGCGTTGGCAGACGAATAGTATCTGCGTTCTTCAATGTACTCGTAAATCGACAAAAGGCAAACCATGCACCATCATACACGGTTTTGTTTCGAGGAAAGCGTGAGAGCGGTAGCTTCTCCTTCTTTCTCTTTGTTCCTCTTGTGTGGTAGCCCCACTCTGGGCAGGGAAGGGGTCGACATAGCACTTCATGTACAACTACGCTTGCGCAACTTAGCTACTTTTCCTTTTCCCCATTCTACGGTTCATAGGCTTCCAAATGTCTGGCGTTATCAACGACTTCTTGCGCCGCTGCCTCAAGAAGGTTGCCGGCAAAGTGCAGCCACTGACCGTGGTGCAGGGAAACGAGGGAGGTGACATGGACAGCATTGTCGGCTGCATTTACCTCGCCATGCTTTTTGATAAGCAGCCCAAATTCGGTTTTGAGAACCCTGTGCCGGCGCTGAACTTTCCACAAGAAGATTTCGGCCTGCGCAACGATGTGACGAATCTCTTCAAGGAGCTCGGGATCGATGCATCGCTCTTGATGTCGGTACAGAGGGGACAGATCGCGCATAACCTTGTCGATATTGCTGCTCTCAACGCTTCGGTTGTTCTTTATGATCACAATAAGCTTAGGGAGAACCAAAGCGACCTCGCCTCTAGAGTTGTCGGAGTAGTGGACCATCACTTTGACGAGCAGCAGTACCTCAAAACCGCATCCAAGCTAAGAGTTCTGCGAACTGTCGGATCCGCGTGCACACTCGTTACGGAGCTCTACCGCGAATGTGGCGAGGATGTTGTGTGTCCCACGCTGCTAACGGCTCCGATTGTTCTGGATACAGTGAACTTTGAGCCGGCACAAAAGAAGGTGACACCTGAGGATATCGCTGCATACGAGTGGTTGCGTGCAAAGGAGGTCGCTGACAGTGCTGACGCCGCGGCTCTCTTTGAAAAGCTGTCGAAGTGGAAGGATGACGTGCTGGCACTCAGCGTTCCACAAATCTTGAGGCGAGATTACAAACAGTTCAGCTTCAAAGCCAGAACGCAGAAGGGCGTTATGTCCGCGGGCACCAGTAGTGTGCCGTGTGCGTGCAAGCAGCTAGAAGCTCACTTTTCTGTGGATTTAATTGTGGCGGAGGCTGCCAAGTACGTGGAGCAGCATCAGTTGGATGTGCTCATCGTTGCATTTGCCGGGAAAGTCGGCGGCAAGCACACTCGCGAGGTCGCCTTCTGTGCAAAGCCTGACGTGATCTCCTTTTTTGCTCCTTTTGTAGCGGAGGCCCCGGATGGCGTGTCATTTACCGTGATCACAAAGTGTCAGACGGTGGACGGATCATACGAGTACGCCTCGTACTCCCTCAGCGACCCTTCTATTTCTCGCAAGAAGCTGGTTCCAGCTCTGTCCGAATTCCTTGCCGAGGGGACACGGAGTCTTTGTGAGTAACCGCAGTTTTTTTTTTTTCCATCACTGGGTTTTTTGTGAACAGTAGCTTATTCTGATTGAGGGTGGGAACAAACAAACAACCACAAAATATAACACCGAGCCCAATAGAGGAGACCGTGCCGGGAAGGCGCGACGGGCGCAACGGCGCTATTTCCACAACAATTATGCAAACTGGAAAAAGTAAATGCTCTCGTTGTTTCTCCTCAAGTGCTTCTTGGGCAGCCACAATAGCCGTCGCCCGCGTCGAAGAGGCTTTGGACATTGCTGCCTCTCTCCACCAGCTCTTAGGCCATTATCGTCATGCCTGAACCTAGATTTTGCTATGAAAGCAGCCATACAAGCACGTGGGACGAACAAATTCCACGGGAAACGGTGTTGTTCCCTTGCATGCAGGCGCATCTGGTCTTCTCTCTCCTTTGCCTACTTTTGTCATCTCGCAACAAACAAACATCAACCTCGACGTCACGCGCCATAGCAGACAAGTATACCTCATACAGTGCACCAAGCTCTCTCACAAACTCCAAATTCACACGCCTTCTTCACTGCCCTCTTACACAAGAGCAATGACCCGTGGCAACCAGCGTGATCTCGCGCGGGAGAAGAATATCAAGAAGCAGCAGGAGAAGAATAAAGGCCACCGCGAGGACGGTCTTTCCCACGCTGCGCGCAGAGAGGCGGATGCCGAGGCGATGCGTTTGAAGCAGGCCGCTGCTGCGGAGCGGAAGGCCGCCGGAGGCTCGTGACGCTGTTTAGCCGATCTGCTACACCACTGTTGCTCCATTCTTAAAAGGGAGATAACAACAGCAACAGGAATGGCTGCTTTGCTCCATTCCTTTCTTTCGTACAGTTTATGTATGTTGTTCGCTGCTGAGGAGGTGCTGCGGAACTCTCTCAAACACTCAAATCTCCCGATTTGAGAGTAACGGATGGCTCACTCCACTTCCGCAGCACGATGTGCGAACAAGGAGTCTTTGCTTTTCTTTGTTTTGTTTTCTTCTAGGATGCATGTTCGCTCCGGTAACTCAAGGGGATTGATATGGCTTGCTGTCAAAGTATCGATGCACGGCGAAAAGGGCACAGGCGAGCGATTCCTTTAGCGTCGTCGTGTGCGCGTGGTCACAAGTGATGGAGGCGCAGTGCTGTTTGCATCTTTTCCTGGGTATGCAGGAGAGCCAAAATACACAACACATGTGAACAAGCCTGCTGATTGTTCTGCGGCTGTAAGGGCCCCCCGTGCGATTCTCTTCACGTTGTCTCTCTTTTCCAAGTTTCCATGTCTGTCGCCTAGACTTGACAGATGGAGGGAAAAGCCCTTGGGAAGGAGATGTGACCGCCACGGCGTTCACACAACGCCGTCTACTGGGAAACCGCTTTGGACTCCGTCGTCTGCTCGGCAGGAGGTGTTCACTGCGCACCAGCGTCTCGCTTTTGCCGTCCATACTTTTACTCTTTGAGCGCTCGACAAACAAATGGCTGCCGGTGTCACTTCAGGTTGACCGTGCAGACGGATCTGTCTGTGTTCGCGCAGCCTCAAGGGCGTTCTCGACGTGGCCGCTTTCCGTCGAAACCATCTTTAGCTGCTTACACACACGCAGCCGCACCCATCTCAGCGCCGAAAAATTCCAGACGTCCCCACATACAGTGGCCTCATTCTAGTCTCTAACATGTCTACGTATGACAAATCAGATCAGATCGGCTATGATGAGACGGATCATACCTTGAATGCCGAGCTGGAAGAAATGATGGCGCGCACCCCACCGGAGGTGCAGCGCCACCTGCAGCACCGAATTCATGACGGCATCCTGCAGCGCATGAAAGAGGAGACGACACGCAAGTGCATTACGTTCATTCAAAAGTATGAGCAGTGCGTGAACAGTCAAAAGCCGTACAACATGAAGCTATGCTATCCCCACCGGGATGCTATGAATGGGTGCGCGCAGGAGGTTAACCGGGAGGAAAACTACCAGCGTTACCGCATCATGTACCTCCGTGGCGAGCTGCTTAAGTACCATGAGAAGCGTACTGCCGGCAAGATGGAGGCGTTCAAGGTGAGGGCTCCTGACGCGATTCGCGCGTGGAAGCACGACTACGCACCCAAGTATATGCACATAATGGAGGATTTAGGGGTGGCGCCTCTCGGTACTGCCGCGGGGACGGCGGAGGAAAGCACAAACTCGAAGTAGACCCCCCTTGCTTTGTCTTGTTTTCGCACCTGTGCTTCTCAGGACTACGCGGTTTCCTTCGTCTGCGGCGGCGGCCAACCACGCCAGTGAGCATGCCGGATGCAGCGCTCCGTCAGTTTTTCGTTTTCTCCCTGCTCTGATCGTCACCGCTCTGCCATGTGCCTGCAGCACCCTTGGCGCCCCAATGAGGGGTACGCCATCACCGACAGGGAAAGAAAGCGAGGAAGCGATGAAAACGTGCAAAGAACCGCAGAAAATCCTCATAAACTCTCGCGCCCGCACACCCACACATACATGCACGCACCACCTCACAGCCGCCCCTCCATCATGCCGGTCGCCACTCCCCCCACCTCCCCCCTTGGGTGCATCTCCCCGTCGCGGTGACACTCACGCCCCCGCACCCCTCCCCGTGGGCCAGTGTGAGGGGCCGGCTGCGATGCGCTCGAGCCGCGCTGTCGCGCACCGCCCATCGCACGGACGGTGCAAGCCTGTGCTCACTGTCGCGGGGTGGCTCGGACGCAGCGCCATGCACGACAGCGCCGCCGGCATCCGCAGCGCTACGTCGCGCTGACCTTGCCCTACGTCGTAAGGGCCCACCCCTGTCAGCACCAGAAGTGGTTCGGCGTTGGCAGGGATAGAGGGGGAGGGGGCTGCCGGGCTTCCGCGCACAGAGAGAGAGAGAGAGAGAGAGCGGGGGTGGAGGGGTGCGCTGGGCCCTGGGATGCCACGCGCGGAGGTTCATCCCGTCATTGGGGGCGTGCCAACAGTTAGACCGTCCATCAACGGCTTGTTTGGATGTGCCTCGTATGGCTGAGGTGCAGTATCTTGGAGCAGTGTCTTCTCTTCACGCCGCAGCTCCTTGCGGTAAATGACGTGCCGTTGTTTCGATGTCCGACACACGCCAGCGCTCAGCTATTTTGCCTCCTCCTCTTCTTCGCTGTATCACCGCTCCCTCACTGCCATGTCTGTGTAGGTTGCTTCGCTTGCTTGCTCAGCGGTGCTCTCTTCCTGCTTGGAGCGGACTGACCGGCACGGACGCTGGCTTCGCGGACGTGTTTCTTCCGTGGTGCCTCGTGTCGTGCTGGCAGGGCGGGCCGACATCGCAGCTACCTTCTTCGTCACAGCAGCGTCCCCCGCATCGGTCGGGCATCCTTGCCTCGCCCATCGAACATCTTTTTTCTCTCGAGTCTTGCGTGCTCGCACGCTTCACTACACTCTCTTTGAGTTCCGCTCGCCGGATTGTGTGATGCGGCGCCTCTTTCTGCTGCTGGCATGGCAGCCGTCCTTTGCCAAGCATCTCTCGGAACTGGAGCCGGTGCCGCAGAGGGCGCCCGTAGAGAAGCGACGTAGACAACATATCCCGCTCTCTCTACAGGCACGCGAGGAGCTGTCCCGCAAGTCGAATGAGCTGCAGTACCATGTCGTCACGCAGGACTGGTTCGGCCAGCGCGTGGATGACTTCGTTACGCAGCACCACCCGGAGTGGGACTACGAGACGGTGAAGCGGCTGGTGCAGCAGGGGCACATCTACCGCTACCGGAAAAACGGAAAGAAGCGATACACGCGGCTGACGGATCGTCTGGAGTTCGATGAGCTTGTCGTCGTGCCGACAGCGAGCTTCTGGGAACGCCAGCTGGCGCCGCCGAGTGGTGTGGAGCTGCAGAGCTCCTCGACCTCGCAGCAGCAGGAGCGGCGGCAGAAGTTTCACCTCTCCGCCAAGACGCGCGAGATGGCGCAGGAGATGGTGCTCTTCAAGAACGAACATGTCATCGTGATCAACAAGCCGAGCGGCGTGCCGATCATGCCGACGCACGACCCTCTCGCCATGAACATCACAGACCTCCTTCCGGCGTGGCGGTACACCAACACGCAAACACCGGTCATATGCCACAACCTTGACACCGAGACGAGCGGGTGCGTGGTGCTAGCGCGCAGTGCGAACACGCACCGCATGCTGGGCCGCATGTTTGTGAAGCGCGTCGTACCGAACAGCGTGTACTGGGGTTTCGCGGTAGGAAAGCCGCCCGTGAATTTCGGCCGCATTCGCATGCACTTCGAGGTTCAGAAGGGGCAGGGCGGCGATGTCATTGTTGCTCGCCCCACCCCCACCGCGGACTCCAAGGTAGGCATCGCTGAGTTCGTTGTGAACGCCTCCGCGCTGGAGTTCGGCAGCTTCATCTCCTTTTACCCCCTGACGACGCGGCGGCATCAAGAGCGCATTATGGCCGCCCACGCGCTGCGAGCCCCGCTCCTTGGCGACGCGAAGTATGGTGGCGAGAGCGCCTTCCCGCACTCCCTGTCACTCTTCTGGGACCCCGCTCGCAAAGACGTCCCACTGCACCTCCATCACCGCAAGATTCAGCTCCCCTACAAGAACGGCGCCGGCGAGTTTGTGTGCGTCACGGCGCCGCTGCCGCCGCACATGGAGAAGACGTTCAAACGGTTGGGGTGGCCGGTCGACGCTGATGACCCACTTATCCCTGGTTGACGAGAAAGAGAGACACCGGGGAGGGGGGGAGGAGGGGGGGGGCGCAGAGGACGTGGGCAGAGATGTGCATGTGTGTGTGCATGTGTGTGTCGTGATCGCGTGCGCTGTGTGTGTGGGTACTTCGCTGCTGCCCTCGACACGCCCTCCATCCCTCTGCCATTACTCGTACTCGCGCCGCGCGGGTCTCTGGCGTTTTTGTGTGTTGTCGTTGGTCGGACATGTTCGCAGCTGGCGCGCACCAGGTACGCGAGCGGCCATCATCACCCCTCTTCCCTCTCGCTGCATTGCGCCTCGCAGTCTGTCACACGTATCAACGCCTACGTCCAGCACGGAAGGGAGGGGAGGGGAGAGGAGGGCGATATCGCAAACACACACACACACATACATATATATATATATATATATATAATGAACCAACGTGAAACGATGCTACGGAGAGGAGGCCACCACCTCCACCGGTGCTCGCGGCGGCGCTGCGTGACACAGGGACGTGCTTGCATAAGGAAAAGGGATGGCCTAAAAGAGAAGAAAACCTACTCAGCTGCACGGACTCTGCAGCGTGTGCATATGAGGGGGTGGTGGGAGGGAGGGTGGTGGTGGTGGTGGTGGTGGCACGAGGCGGGGAGGGAGGGAGGCCCTGACTGCTTCAAGGCAGGGCCTCACACAGGCTTATGTGGCGTTCGGGGGCTGCTGACGCGTTCGACTCCGTCTTCGCTCCCACGCCCCTTTCACGTCGTTGTCTGCATCCGTGTGGCGTGCGTGCTGCGATGCGGAAACGCAGCAACGAAGCAGCAGACTTCTTCCACGCACACACACACGCATACACACACACACACACACACACACACATACATACACACGTATGCGTGCGTGTGTTGACCCCTCCCCCGCCTGCCCACGCACAAGTTGAACAACCTGCTTCCACTGCGCCCCAACCTGCCTGCCAGCCCGCCCATCTCTCTCTTTCTTTCCATCCCTGTACACGTATCATTTTTCTCTGCCACACCCACTCCCCCCCCCCCCCCCACACACACACACACACACACACCCCACACGCCCCCAATGAAAGCACCCCCAAAGACCAATTGAATAGAAGCGACGTGAGATTTCGGACGGAGGTGGCGGTCACGCGAGAGAAGGAGCGCACACGCAACGTACACACGTAGACAAGAACGGACGGCGGTGCGGCGCTGCTGGTGGCCATTAGCCCCCGCGCTCGCTCCCGAGCTCTCGCGATTTCGGCGCCTCTATCGGCGTGGGTGTGTACACAGAGGTGCCTGTGAAGGCAGCGCAGCACACCGAGAAGGGGGGAGCGGTGAGCGAGACAGGAAGGGGCACACAGAAGCGGACGACAGCGAAGACGGCAACAACGATCACCCTGCTCTCTACTTCTCTTCGTGAGCGACGAGCTACCTTCTCTATCCCCTCCCTCCCCCTGCACCTTCCGGCTCGCGCGCCTGTGTGAGGCTGCGTAGCCTCTCAGACGCCTGCACACACGTACATCCCTGCGCAGGCGTTGACGCATGGTCGATCCTTACCCCTCAGCAAACACACGCACACCTACGCAACTACAGCGGAGTGCCTGCGGAGGGAACAAGCGCTAAGCCGAGAGAGAGAGAGAGAGAGAGAGAGAGAGAGATGCCCTTCACGGAGGTGTATGGCGTGGAGCAGTTCCGTGACATCGCGAACGATCCCACGCTCACCGTCGTGTGCTTCAGCGCGGTGTGGTGCGGTCCATGCAAGACCATCGAGAAGGATCTGGACAGGCTCACCTATGAGTTTGCGAGTGTGCGGTTCGCGAAGGTGGACGCAGACAACAACACGGACATCGTGTCCAAGTGCCGTGTGATGCAGCTGCCAACGTTCATGCTGGTGCGGGCGGGGCAGATGCTCGGCTACGTTATTGGAGCAGACTTAGCGCAGCTGAAGGCAAAAATACGCGAGGAGGCGAACAAGTCGTGAGCGCGGACGTGCCGGGCCCTTTTCGATGTGTGTGTCTGCGGGCGAGTGTGCCCTGGGCACGAATCCCCAGCAGGAGCGGCAACTGGGTAGAGGCCACTTTCGAGTCCTGTCCTCCTCTTCCTCCTCAGCGTGGCACCGCGTTTCTACACTGCATCGCACGCGGTCGTGTGAGGCGTTTTCCTTCTGGTAGAGGAGGTGTGTGTGTGTGTGTATGTGTGTGTGTGTGTGTGTGTCCGTCCGCTTCATTTCGTGTCTTGCTTTCTCTGGCCCAGCCTCTTCGCCGTCGCTTGTGTGTCTCTGTGATTGCAGATATCGTTGTGGTGGCCGTTCTCCTCGTCGTGTTGGCGCCCCCCTCCTCCGACTCCCATGGCGCCGACGCGGTCGTCGTGCAGTTGATGTTGATTCTTGCTTCAGCGCCGAGGGCGGCCCATTGTTTGGGTTCTGCACAGCCGCACGCATACGCGACGTGCGCACTGTGTGGCAGACAAGGAAGACGGCAGAAGAGAAAAGTGGCGGAGCGGGATGTCGGTGAGAGCGGAGGAGGATGGGAAGAAGTGGTCGGCGAGCGACATACAGATGCGCATACTGGTTGTACGGATGTCTATGCATCTCTTGGTGGTGCCGCTGCTGCTGTGTTTGCCTTCCGCCCACTCTTTCTCGCGGGTTTTGTTGACGTGCACACTGCGCAGATTCTGACGCGCCATCCTACCATAACACGTGCTATTTCAGGATGGAGGATGGAGGATGGAGAGAGACGGTCTCTTGCTCATCGCCATCTCTCTCTCTCTCTCTCTCTCTCGACCCCCGACAGGTCTGTCACATGCTCACTTCTGCACGAACACCCATGTGCAAATCCCGCACCCACAGACGTGTATGCGCAGCCACTGCACTTCTTTAATCCCACCGCACAGTCCAGCCTACGCTCTCAACGCGCGCGCACACACCATCCCTCCCCCTTCTTGTGTCCTCCTCTTTCGCTTCCTCCACCACACACACACACACACACACACACACACACACATACACACACACACACACACACACACACACACACACACATACACACATACACGGACAGACAGACAGACAGACAGACAGACGCGTATCCGTCCTCCTGCCCTTTCCCCGAAGACGGTCGAGGAAAGCCGCCGTCGCCACTCTCGCTCGCTTGCCACACTCGCTCTCTCTCTCTCTCTCTCTCTGTGTCTGTGAGTGTGTCTGTGTGTCTGTGTGTGTGTACACATGCGCTGAGCCTCCTACTCGATTAAGACCGAAAGACGCACTCGGCAACGGAAATGCCTCAAAGTGCGGCGCGGCTGAACCGGATGCAGATTCGTGAGCAGGAGGCGCTCAACCGGCAGCGCCGCATGCAGGACGACGCGGTGGCACGGCGCGAGGAGGAGGAACTGCGACGGACAAAGGCACAATACGACCACGTCAGCTCGCACGGCTACGGACGGGCTGGCAGTGGTGCCGCTGCGCCGAGTGGCAGCCGCGGCACATCCGACGATGTGCAGATTCGCGTGTACGTGCGCGAGTGCGACGAGGAGGCGAGCCAGTGCTTCAGCTACCGAGAGGCCACCGCTGCTAACACCAGCTCCCACACAGGCCCGCGTTCTGGTGCGTCTGCATCCACGTCGGCCGCTTCGCATGTCGCTAGACGTGGTGTCAACGGCGCGCTGCCACCTATTGGCTCGCCGGGGCGTCTTGGTTCACCGTGCGCGCCAGGGGCCAGTGCGGCGTCCGGCGGTGGTGGCGGCACTTCGGACGCCTCAGGCGGTGCGGCATCATGCGGGGTGGGTGCACCGAACCGGGCACGGGTCCCTCGATACCTGCAGCAGCGCAAGGCAGAGCTGGCGGCAGAGAAGGAGGCGATCGCCGCAGAGGCGGAGAGGCAGCGGCAACTTTCTCTCATCCCTGCTGGTCAGCGCCGCGTTTCGGAGGAGGAGAAGGCAGACACCCTGCGCCAGCTGGACGAGCGGCAGCGGGAGCTGGAGGGACAGCTGGCCCGGATTCCCATCCGCTTCGATACGCAGTCAATCCAGCAGCGGCGGCGCGCCATCGAGGAGGAACTGCGGCAGATCGAGACGACACGCAACAAGTACAGCACCAAAGGGACTCTCTTCATGCCGCTGTGCTAGCGCGCTCGCGACGGGCTCTTCTGCGGCGCGGTGGGGTGTCGCTGAGGAGGTGGAGGAGGGGGTGAGGGTGTGCTGTGGTATGCGCTGCGTTTGTGATAGAGTTATAGATTCGAAGAGCGAGAGACAGGCAGTTGCTTGTGTGGGGTCTGGAAAGGGGATGATGCGTGCACCCATGCACACACACACACACACACACACACACATCGATGCACGTACTGGCGCGTGGATTCCATATAGAGGGCGGGAGACAACGGGAAGGAGTTGGGGAGACCATCACACGGCGTACCTCCCGACGGCACCCCCCGCCTCTTTACTCATTGCTGTGTATGTCCACGGTCTCTTTCTCTTCTCTCAGTTTTTCCAGGGCCGGTGTGAGCGTGTATGGGGATGGAAGACCTGCACACCGATGCACGGCTTCCGCCTCGTCGTTGTTTTGCAGTGTTGCATGCTGTTCCATGTCGTCTGTTCCTGTTGTGTCAACCAGTATGGCGGATCGGAAGGCGTCCCTGCTTCGCTGTCTCTGCCGTCCCTCTCTGCTTGTCTGTGTATATGTATATGTGTGTGCGTGTGTGCGCGTGTGCGTGTTTGTGAGAGTAGCTGCTGGCGTTGTTTTTCTCCGCTCCTTCTCGCTGCCTCCCTCGATGCCCCCCAGATGCGCTCATCCGCATGCACGCACCCCTTCTACGCACTCGCCAGCGCGTCTCTCTCTCTCTCTCACACACGGGTGCTTACGTTCTTTACAGCCATCGCCGCACTTTTCGGAGGTGCCCACCCGTTATTGTTGTCGTTTTCGTCGTTGTCATGTTCTTGCACCACTTCACGCGCTTGAATAGCCCCATTCACAAGTACGAGCGCGCGCACCCCCACACCCCCACCCGCCAAGACAGACACACAGACACGCGCGTACTGATGCAGCGTCGCGTAGCTTCACTTGCGTGTGGGTGTGCTTGACGTGTGTGCGGTGCGTGTGTGAACCGTCCGCTGAACCTCTTCCCCATTCTCATGGACGTCGTTTTCGCACAGGAGAGAGACGATGTGGCGCTCCTTCTTACGGGATGGTTGTCACTGCGCGTGCGTCTGCATCTGGGTCTGTGTCTGGCCTCTGCATGTGCCGTCCTGTGGATGCCTTTCACTATCGTGACACCGCTTCCTTCATGCGCGTCTCTTCTCGACCTCTGTCCACCACCTACGCACAGACACGGGTGCGTACGCGTGGGCACACACACACACACACACACACGCATACATCGACACACGTGCAACAACACGTGCACGACTACTTGACGCTAGGGATAGATCGGCTCAGACTCACATTAGCCTTCGATGCGGGGCGATTGAAGAGGGGCGCAGCCATGGATGTGCGAGAGGAGCTGGTGCAGCTCTACCGCACCTACAACCCGCGGCGCCTCAACGATGTCGAGGAGATCGCGGAGCGCTTCAAAGGGCGCGAGCACGCCATGATGACGGCACTTCGGGCGAAGTACGCTCGCCACGGTGCGTCGACAGACTCATCGTTCGCTGGCAGCTCCGCTGCGTCGTGGGCAGAGGTGCTGCCGCGGCAGACGGTTTCTCAAACGCTCGAAGCAGCAGCTGCTGCACCTGCGGCGGTGGACAAGACGGCTTCGTCTACACCCGCTCCTGCTCTTTCGCTGTTTCGAACTGCTGATGCGCCATGCGCGGAGAGCGCATCCGGTGACGCGCCGCCTGCGGCGGCGTTTAGAGCTATAATCACTCCCTCATGCACCGGCCGTCCTGTGACGGAGCACACCACTACGGCCACCGCCGCTGCCGCTGCTGCAGCGCGCCACCAGCGCCACCGCGAAATGGTGCAGTTGATTGATCAGCTGCGCTCTGTCGACGTTGGACGGCTGGCCGATCGCATGGCGGTGCTGTCCGCGTCCGCGCCGTCACCGGCGTCGCGAACTCCGTGGCTACTGTGGCGTCAGGGGCGTGAGGCGTCGGCGCTCGAGGTGGACAACGACCGCAGTGATGGCCGATACAACGACAACAACAGGGAGCTGGCCGAGCTGCTGCGACACACTGCCGTCTTCTTGAACTTTTTCTCTCAGTGCGCCAGCCGATTTCTGCTGCTTGCAGAGGAGGAGGAGCGTCTGGCGGACGCAGCGTTGACGACGCCCGAGGGCGCATCGCCGTCACGGGCGCCTCCCCAGTTGCAGGAGCGCCAAGCTGCCGTCGAAATGCCGCAGCGACCGCCGCACCACGGCGACCACACTACCTGCGGCAGGCAGGACAACGCCGAGCAGATGCGGCGTGGCGCCGGCGGGCTTCCACACCGCAGCGGTAGCCACAGGCATGATCACTTGTGTGGTGGCAGCAGTCGTGGCGGCAACGCTGAGCGCGCGGCGCGCGGCACTGACACCAGCGCCTCCTCGTCGAAGACCCATATGGAGCACCCGGCCACGATCGTGTCCACCCCGGTGCACTGTGCAGCGTCTTCCCCAACACCGTCTGCTGCTGCCGCCGCCCCTGTCCACAGTCGCGAGGTGGACCACGCCGATGCAACGGTCTCCAGCCACCATCGGCGCTCTTCATGTGTGCGAGGCATCCGCCAGCTTCCCTTGCCTTCCACCTTGCCCCCGCGATCGTCGTCCGCCTCTCCTCCTCCGCGGGCGACGGGGCAGGACGAGGACCGCGTGACTAGCGTTGGTAATCGCGGCGGCGGAAGCCGCTCTCCGACGTACCGCACGACGACCGTCTCACCACTGACGTCGCCAAAGGACAGGCGCAGCGGGCACTCGCCCCACACGCCGTCCCAGCCGCGCTACAGCAGAGGAGGGGCAGTGCCGCGTGCGTCAGCTGCGGCCACGACGGTGAGGGCGCCTGCTGGCCAACGCAGCTCTTCCTCACCTCTCGAAAGCTCGCCCGCTGCCACGCCACCGCGGCCCCCGACCTCTCCGCCCATGCACGGCGGCGCACTGGTCGTGCGATCGCCACCGTCGCCGCTCGCGCGCAGGCGAGTGCACACGTGGACGCCGTCCTCTCAGCTCAACCATTACGCTGCAGCGTGCGCGGCTCTGCAAAGTGGTGACTGCGTCGTTCTGCAGCCTGGCGTGTACTATGAGGAGCTGGTGCTGGACGACTGCGGACACGTGGAGCTGACGAGCGCGTACCCGGGTGCCGCGGTGGTGCTGCGGCCTTCCTCGGACTTGGCGCCGGCTCTCCGCATCCGCGGCGCCTACAGCCGGGTGGAGCTGAAGGGCGTCGTGCTCGTACAGGGAGAATGGGTGGAGGCGGAGGGCGCCGCAGCTTCCGTTGCCCCGCGCTCCTCGTTCTCCACCGCACCCCCGCTGCCGCTGCTCTCGGTGAGCGACGGTGCAGCACTGCAGGCGACGGCCTGCCACTTCTACGGTGGCGCTGGCGGCGGCGTCGTCATTGCTGGACCGCACACGCACGCCACGCTGGATCTGTGCCTCATCTCGCTCTGCGGCTTCGCAGGCATCTACGTGCACCATGGCGCCAGCGTCGAGGTGCGGCAGTCCAAGGTGAAGAAGAGCGAGGCGGGACTGCGTGTGTTGCAGTCCTCCTTCTATGTGCATGAGTCGACGCTGGAGGAGAACAAGACGGACGGCATCGTCGTCTACGAGGGTGGCGTGGGCGTTCTGGAGGGTTCGAGCGTCATGAACAACGGCGGCAACGGGCTCTTCCTCGAGGGCGGTGCCGGGGAGGAGGTGCGGGTAATTGCCTCGACGATAGAGCTAAATGCCCTCTACGGGGTACATCGCTTCCGCGGGTCGACACTGCACATCCGCTCCTCCTACATCCGCGACAACGGTCTGTTGCCCATCAGCGAGGACGGCGGCTGAAGGGGAGGCAGCGGCGCACCACAGCGGTGGTGTTTCACGTATATGTCTGTTGCTGCGCCGTGGACGCGCGTGTGTGTGTGTGTGTGTGTGCCTGTATCACTGCCGCCACTTCTGCCCCGACTCTCCGCCGCTGGCCTCCCTCTCCTCCGCCAGTGAAGCCAGTAGCAAGAGCGAGCCCGGGTAGCGGGGAGGGGGTTCGGGGTAACGTCATGGACATAGATCACCCACTGGATGGTGCCGCAGGGGGGGGAGAGAGAGAGATGCCCCGCGCTAGCGGAGCACACGGTCTTCGGACACGCACATGCATACATGAAACGCGTATCAGCGCGCACCGATACACCTGCTACACACGTTGCCACGTACATACGGTGAGCGGTGTATCCGAGCATATATTCCATCAGGGCACACGCACACGCACGACGACCATACCGACAAGACAAGGGCGGAGGCGATGGAAAGAGGAACGCTAACGCACTGCAGGACCGCTGCCTGTCGCTTTGCCCATAACGACGGTGGGTGCGCTGCATTACGCGCTGCTGCTGGTCTTGATGATGCGTCACGTAATCGCTTGGTGTGCTGCATGCCCTCCACTCACCCACCCCTCTCTGTATGTCTGCCTGTCTCTGTCGCCCTCTCGCGGTGCTACCCGCTGCCACCCCCCTCCATCTTCTAACCCTTGCCCTCTCGCTGTGGCTGCGGTCATCGATAAGGAGCACCTTCTTCACGGTCGTGCTTGACAACCGTGCCCTCCGTCCCTCACACCAACTATAGACACTAAAGGCCACATGGAGCACGACGACCTCCTGGACGATCTTCTCTCTTGGACGCCGTCCGCGCCGCGCGGCAACGTCGCCAAGTCCAGCTCCTGCATCACAACCGCAGCCACCACCTCTTCCTCTTCGACATCCCCGCATGTGGTATCTCGGCAGCCACGTGCAGGCTCGCTGCAGGAGACGTGCGTGAACACGGCGGCGGCGACTACGAAAGCGGGTAACGTGAGCGCCAGCCACTGCCATCGCAATGCCAGCGATGCAGACGACGAGCAGAGTGCTCCGTGTACGGCGTCAGTGTCTGCTGAGACGTCGCCGCCGCCGCCGCCCACGTCAGGGCCGCCGTTCTCCCTTCCCCCCGACGTGGACGCAAGACTCTACCCGCACCAACGCGCAGGCGTTCAGTGGCTCTATTCTCGCCATTGCAAGTCCCGCGCCTGTCTCCTGGCAGATGAGATGGGTCTCGGCAAGACGGTGCAGGTGGCCGCCTTTCTTGGCCAGCTCTACGCGCGGCAGATGATCAAGACAACGATTCTTGTCGTCCCACCGACGCTAGTCCCCATATGGACGGCCGCCTTCGCCGAGTGGGGCGGCGCGTCGCTCTCGCGAGTCGTCGAGGTCATCCACAATGAACCTCGCAAGAAGCGGCAGGCGCGGTGGAGGAAGCTGCGCTATGGGCTGCCGTGTGTGCTGGTCACGACCTATGGCGTGCTGCGGCAGGACGCTGCCGACGTGAGCGTCACCCTCGTGGACTACGTTGTGCTGGACGAGGCGCACCTCATAAAGGACCCCAACACCTGTGTCTTCAAGAGCGCCTTGACCCTTGCGGCGCGTCACAAAATCGCGTTGACAGGCACGCCGCTCATGAACACGTTTGATGACATGTGGAGCATCTTCCGCTTCCTCGATGGGTCGATACTCGACATGGACAAGTCCGACTTCAATGCCATCAGCGCGACCTTGCTGCGCGGCAACGAGCGTGACGCCAGCGCGGCACAGCGCGAGGCCGCCTCGAGCGAGCTAGCGAAGTTGCAGGCCGCCATCCGCCCTTTCATGCTTCGCCGGGAGAAGAAAGACGTCGCTGCTCAAGTGCTGTCGAGTAGCAAGGAGGACGTCGTCGTGTGGGTGCGCTTGACGGACGTGCAGCGGCAGCTGTACGCGGCCTTCTTGGATTCAAAGGAGGTGGCTTCCGCGCGTGAAGGCGCTGCGGACGTGGACCTGACGGAGGGCACCGCTGACGAGGATGGTGTGGGCATGCAAAAGAGCTGCCTAGGCGGTGGTGGCTCGTCAGCTGCTGCCGCTGTGTCGACGAATCCTTTGCTTCTACTCACAATGCTGTCGCAGATCTGCAGCCATCCCTGGTTGAGCCTCCTTGATGAGGCCTTCGCGGCTGCTCTCGCGCGCAACCCGTACAAGGCACCAGTGGCAGAGATGGGTGATATCTTCAGCGGCGCGAAGCTGTGGGTGGCGCTGCAGCTGCTCCTGCACTGCGTCTCGGAGCAGCGCAAGACGCTCGTCTTTTCGCGCTCAAGGCGAATCCTGCGCCTCCTCAGCTTCCTCCTGCAGGAGTGGCGGCTGACGCACACCCAGGTGGACGGCGACACGCCGAGCGAGCGCCGCTGCGCTGAGGTGGACCGTTTCAACAACGACGCGGGCGTGTGGGTATGTCTGCTCACGACGCAGGTCGGCGGCGTCGGGCTCACCTTCAACGCTGCCTCGGCGGTGGTGCTGCTCGACCCCAGCTGGAACCCATCCGCGGATGCCCAGGCCGTCGACCGCGTTCACCGCATTGGCCAGCGGCGCGACGTTGTCGTCTTTCGCCTGGTAACGTGTGACACGGTTGAGGAGAAGGTGTACCGCAACCAAATCTTCAAGCGCATGGCAGCACTGCAGTCCATGAAGGGCGATGGCGGCAGCAGCGGCGGAGAGGGCCGCCGGCCCCCGACAGCGGATGCTGGTGGCGAGCTCTATCGATACTTCACGCGCGTGCAGCTGCGCAACATGTTTTCCATGGACGATGGTGCACAGAGAAGCACAGCGGAGCAACTGGAGGTGCTGCACCCCGGGCGCGTCCGCGCGCAACTGCGCGAGGAGCTCCGAAGGATCGACGGTGTGTATGACGTAAGTGACAACGCATGCGTGCTGACGGAGCCGGTGGACGCGGACGCGGCGGGCCGCGACGAAGCGCAGCTGACGCACTCGCCTTCGGCCTCGCCGGAGCGCACGTGGCGCGCAGGCTCTGTCTCGCCACCGCCATCGCAAGCATCGCTGTCCCAGCAGGCGCTGACGCGCGTACGCAGTCGCTCAGATGGCGCAGGAGGCGACGATGATGCTCCTCGGCGCCGCCGCGTCGACGTCGAGGACACGCTGGCCACCGCACATGCCGCCACAGTAGGCTGCGGCGCTTCCGCGGATCCTGGGGAGGCGCTCGACGTGGCTGCACGCATGACCATGCTGGCGACATCTCCAGTGGCCGTGCTGCGGGGCACCCAGCACCTCAGTAACTCGCCGTCTCCGTCACTTCTCCCTGTCAGCTGTACCACGACGACGACGGCACTGAACCAGCTTGAGGGCTCCGCGAGCGCGTCACTGGCGGCCCCACGCCCGACAGAGGTGACTGCAGGCGATGACGCAGAGATGGTGTCGTCGCCATTCCCTCTGCTGGGCGACTCGCTTGAGCACGCCAACGACGCCATTTCGGCGGCAGCAGCAGCAGCAGCAGCAGTGGCGCGGGGGCGGGCAAGCGATGACTGCAGCTCCGCCGACTTCGCATCGTGCCGCTCTAGCTTCTGAGAAGGGTGGATGGGTTTGTTCCCGGCGCCCCCCTCCTCCCCCTCGCTCACTCCGTTTCGCCTCCGTTGACCCTCTTGTGTGCAGCGCTGCCCGTGCTTCCTTCTCTCTCCCGTTCTTCTTTTTTTTTTTTCCTCACCGCGTTCGATACTCGCACACTCCCTCGCACCCTCCTCTACGTCTCTGTGCGCACACGGCCGGGTGGTCGTGGGTGGCGGGTGGTGGTGGTGGTGGTGGTGGTGGTGGTGGTGGTGGGGGAGTGCGTGCGTGCGTGCGAACGACCTTCTAGATGGCTTCCCCCCTTGTGTTTTGGCGCACTCGCACGAGCGCGTCGTCGAGCGCTCACTTCGCTACTCACACGTCTTGTATACCCCCAACGGAAAAGAAGAGCTGACATGAGGTATGCACGCACGCACACGCATGAGCACGCAAGCAACCCCGCTTCGCACCTTCTCTGCTGCCTAGTGTGCTCGTTTCTGTGGTGCCATGCGATCGTCCTCTGCGCGTGGTCGCGGACGCGGTTGCGGGTCTCCATGTGGCTCCGTGTTTCTGTCCGTCTTCTGCCCTACTGGACGTGTTCGCCTCCTGCACCTGTGCTGCACCCGTGAAGTGCCGCAGCGCTTGCTTGTCCTCTTTCCTGTCTTAGTACTGCTGCGCATCGACACTCACGCCCCTCTACCCTCGCATAGAAACAGCTTGCCAGCCCTCCCACACGTGTTGGTGTGCACTCACGCCTCGCATCGCTTCACTGAAAGACGTGTCGAGGGCGCTCGCAGATTAGTCGCGTTCTCCTCTCCCGACGCTGATGTACCGCACGGCGCCTCAGATTCTCTTTCAGTTTGTGGGTGGCCTGAGCATCACCCAGTACACCTACCCCATCCTCTACGACGTCTTTACTGGCGAGAAGACCGGTGCCCACGCCACCACTATCACCACGTCCAGCAGCAGCGGCAGCTTCTCGGGGCTGTGGGGCAGCTGGAAGGGGAGCTTTCAAGCCCCTATAGCGGATTGCACCCTCGCAGACGACATCGAGGAACTCCTGCGCACCCACTGCTGGCTTGCGGCCGCAGCCCTGTCGCTCACGGTAGTCTCTGGCGGCGCGCCAGCGCTGCTAGGGAGCGGGCTTAGCATGTACTGCAACGGCGGCCCCGAGGGCAAGGCCCGCTACTCCTTACTGAAGCAGCGGCTTCGCAACTTCTCCGAGAATGGCCATCACGCCTAACACACTCTTCTTCGTTTTGGGTGCCGTTGATGTTTCGAGCGGGTGGAGGTTGACGTCGGCTGCGTCATCGGCGGATAGACGTGCGGGGCGGTGTGGACGTACACACACACACACACACACACACACACACACATAAATTTATGCGCGACGTTGGATCCGTCTACCTCGCCAACTGAGGGGGAGGAGGAGGAGGAGGCGGGGGGCTCCATCGGGAACGGACGCTGCTCAACACAGCATTACGGGCCGAAGGGCCTCTCTTCCCAGTACGTCCAGCACGGCCGACAACGCAGTTCGGCTTGCTACCATTTTTCCCGCCGCGTCGCACCTTTGGTGAATCATCTCCGCGCCCTCGCCCGGGAAGGTGGCCAGCAGCTGGGGACGAAGTCTGCCGTCTGACCTCGTAGGGCTTCCTCAGCGTCTCCAGCGCCAAAGTAGCGCCTTACCCTGGGGCGGAGGCGAAGCCGAGTCGGAGGCGCGGCCCTTCCGTCCAGCCCTCATCGGCGTCGTGCGGCTCAGTGTTAAGTGGCACGGTCGCGCACGCCTCTCCGTACTTTGGATTGCCGGTCCATGCGTGTGTGCCGCTGGTGGCGCGGCCCCTTACTCGCTCCTCCACACCTTGACCCTCTTCTCTCTCTTTCTCGCTCTCGCGCGCGCTGGCGAAGGAACAGGCGCCAGTGGTTGACACACTCGTGCCTACTCCGCAAGTCTTCTCCTCTTGCTTTCACGGCCATCACAGCCGCCTCAGTGCCTCTTTCTGCCTGCTCTTGTGTGCGTCTGGGCAGCTATCATCGTCACGAACCACCATGAAGGGAGTCACCTCGTTCACCGTCTACGGGCTGGTCCCGGCGGCGGACTTCCAGCGTTGTGCAGAGGCGGCGGCGTACGTGAACGACAAGTACCCGGAATCCTATGCCGTCATAGTGAAACTAGAGCTTCCACGAGACTTTGCCGAGCGGCGGGCTGCGTGGGCGTCGGCGGGGCATCTGCCGTCCCAGCAGCAGCAGCCGACAGACGCCTCGTTCGGTGAGAGCGGTGGTTCAGCTACCACGGCGTCCACGGCTGCTGCCGAACTAGCCGCGGTACTGGTGGAGCAGCACGGCAGCGATAGCGAGCCACAGTGCCTTCTTACTGCAGAGACCTTTCTGCACAACATCGCTACTCACACAGATTATAAGCCCGACGCCACGGAGGACTACTACACCGCTCGAGGCAAGCGTGCGTGGCGCGCCTTCCTCGCATCGCGTGGCCGACAGTACTGCTGGATGGACGTGTCAGTGGACGGCGTGGCGGTGGGGAGGGTCTGGTTTGAGCTGTACGCGTCTGTGGCACCGCTGACGTGCAAGAACTTCTGCGAGCTGTGCCGCGGCACCACGGTTGCCATGGGCGACACCGTCGCGCACAGCAGCGTATTCGATCCGCCGCCGGCGCAGCACATCGGCTACAAGGGGACTACCTTCTTCCGCACCTTAAAGGATGCGTGGGTGATGGGGGGCGACGTGACCGGTGCACACTCTGGCAACGGCGGGTACTCGTGCTACGGCCGCTGCTTCCCCGATGAGACGTACGCCGTCCCCCACGATGCGGCTGGCATTCTAGGCATGTGCAACGATGGCCCGCACACGAGCAGCTCCGCCTTCTACATCACGCTTCGACCCATGTCATGGATGAACGGCAAGTACGTTGCCTTTGGTCGAGTCATGGACGGCATGCACGTGGTGGATGCGATCCACGCGGTCGAGGCGCGTCACAACCAGGCCCCGAAAGCGTCCATCGTCATCACCGACTGCGACGTGCTTGACACGAGTGTGTAAGGAGAGGAGGGTGGGGAAGGCTAAGGGTGTGGGTGCCGATCCGCGAGAGAGTCGGGCTTGCTCAAGGCCGAACGAACAGCAGGCGGGTGTGGGGCGGCACAACGGCGATCAGCATGGAAGCGGCAGCACCTCCCACAAGCGGGGAGAGCCCGTGGCGGCGGTCGCTTGCACGCGCAGGTGTGCTTGGTGGGGGTAGGTGGGTGGGGTGGGCGAGAGAGAGGGAGGGCAATAGGCTAATGCGTATATATATATATATGTGTGTGTGTGTGTGTATGTGCGGAACCGTGGGTCGTCGCTGCCTTGCATATGCGTGGTGGCGGGTGCTTGCCACCGCGTCGGTGAGGTTCTGCTCTTGTCCTGTGTGTGCTGCCTCCATGCGAACCGCGTGCGGCTCGCCACCCGCCCACCACCGTCGCCCTCCACCGCCCCTCCTGCGCCCCCTCACGGCCTCTCTTCTCTCGTTCTCAGCGTCTTCTTTGATTTGTTTCCGTTGATGCCCCGATGTACTACTAGACACACTTCAACTTGCAACACCGCCGTGCCCCACCCCTTCCCTCCCTACCACGGACATCATCTCCACTGCCTGTGCCTGTCTGTCCGCCGACAGTGACAACGGCGACGCGCCCTTCCGCCTCGGGGTGTCGTGCTCCCCCCTCTCGCTCTCGCTCTGCCAGTCTGCGGGGTCTCTGTCTCACTGCGTCTTCTGAGTTCTCTGCACCTCGAAGGCGCACAACTCATGGAGGACAGCTGGAAAGGAAAGGGCGCACAAAGACACACACACACACACACACACGGCCAGTGCCGCATCGCCACCCACCTCTTCTCCACCACACTCTCGCTTGTGCACGCACGCACAGTAGTGTGCGCCAAGGACGGAAAAGGGTGCGGGGTGCGGTGCGTACGCGGCGATGGAAGAAGTGACTCACGTACGCCACAGCGTACGCGACGGTGCAACTTTTCACTCTTGCGTGTGTGTGTGTGTGTGTGTGTGTGTCTAACTCTCAGTTCATGTGAGCAAGGAACTGGTAGTGGTGGGCAGCCTTCGCTCCGCGCGTCACCCGGGCTCATCCGTATCCACCCCGCCCACCCCGCCCCCTCCTTTGCGTCCCTCGGCGAGCTAGCGAGGGCGTGCGCGCTTGCTGGTACCGTTCGCCTGCTTCGCGCCCGCCGCCCCTTCCTCGCCTTTCACACTCCACCTCCCTCTTCCAACGCCCCTTGCGTGCCGGAATCCCGCCGTCCGTTCCGCATCCAGGCCCGGGCACGCCTCACAAAACACGGCGGGTGCTGCCGCGGCCACGGATGACGATAGGGCCCGCCACGCGTCACCGGCCAGGTTTGCACGCTGCACATCCCGCGAACGGTGCGAGGCCACCGTTCCAGTGATGTGCACGCACGCTAGGACGTGGCGGACGACATCTCACACTTCACGGCTGCGTCCGCCACGGCCAACGCAAGAGCTCTGGATACACGTACTGACGCTTGCGCAGCGGATTTCCATAGGCTTCTCTCAGCTCCAGGCAATCGGTTGATGAGCCGCGTGGCACGGCTCCTCTGTCCAGCGCGGTGTCCGCTGCATCATCGATGTGGGTGCGGGAACCGAGGCACTTGGTGAGCGTATGGTGATCGCCGTCGATCGGTCGCACACGAGCACGCGCGATGACTCTGCGGACTGCCTCGGACGCGCCGACTGCATGGATGTCCTGCGCGTTCACGTCTACTGCCCGCAGGATCCGAGCACGGACTTCAGCTGCTGATGCGCGTGCTCGCTCCGTCGTGACAACCCACTTTATTCAAACTTCGTTCACGGAGTCGCTGCCGTTTTATGTGCTCAGCGCGACAGCTCCGACCCGCGATGACGGGGGGCACGCACCTCCGCGCGTGGCATCCCAGGGCCCAGCGCACCCCTCCACCCCCGCTCTCTCTCTCTCTCTCTGTGCGCGGAAGCCCGGCAGCCCCCTCCCCCTCTATCCCTGCCAACGCCGAACCACTTCTGGTGCTGACAGGGGTGGGCCCTTACGACGTAGGGCGAGGTCAGCGCGACGTAGCGCCGCGGATGCCGGCGGCGCTGTCGTGCATGGCGCTGCGTCCGAGCCACCCCGCGACAGTGAGCACAGGCTTGCACCGTCCGTGCGATGGGCGGTGCGCGACAGCGCGGCTCGAGCGCATCGCAGCCGGCCCCTCACACTGGCCCACGGGGAGGGGTGCGGGGGCGTGAGTGTCACCGCGACGGGGAGATGCACCCAAGGGGGGAGGTGGGGGGAGTGGCGACCGGCATGATGGAGGGGCGGCTGTGAGGTGGTGCGTGCATGTATGTGTGGGTGTGCGGGCGCGTTTGAGGCAGGAGCCGTGCTGCGATGACCGAGCCGGCGCGCTGCTGCAGCGCGTGTGTGTCTTGCGCTGCTTCGCACCAGGCGATGGGGGTGGGGTGCGGCCTCCACCTCGCAGCACGCAGCAGAGAAAACGGGAACGCGGAAGACCAAGCAATGTGGGACGACCCCAAGAGGGGGGCTTCGCCCTGCGCTGCGCTCGTGCCCGACGGCTGCCTGCCGCTTGTGGGCGAGGCGCCTGCGCTGACGGCTGTGCTAAATGCTAAAGGAGCTTGTGGAGCAGCTGCGGCTGGTGGGCGAGATGCCGAAAGGGAGTTGAGGTGTTGGAGTTTTTTGTGTGCCGGCGATGGTGGGGTGGAGGTGTTGGAGCATGAGCGTCGGCTATCTCGCACTCCCTTTCGCTTCTTGCCCACTCCCAGCCGATGGATGTGGTTTTCGTCTGCCACGCTTGTGTGTGGGCACCGGTGTCGCGCTCTCTGATGATGGTGCGCACGCGCCACGGCGGTTAGTGTCTGTGAGGTGGCGGATGGGATGCCGTGGCGATGACAACGTCGCATGCATGCGAGTATATACAGGCACATCTATGCATGTACAGAAACACCCACAAACAGCGAAAAATGGCACACGGCTGCCGTTCTTGTGCCGCGGTTGACGGCGTATACCCAGGGGCAAGGCAGAGTTGAGGGGTGCGCATCTCAGCAGAAACAGCGCAGGGCTCAAGACAGCGACACGAAGCGGGGGGGGGGAGGAGGAAGAGGGTGGACGTGTGCGCGATGAAGCGTTCGACCGCCTGTCGGTCGTGTCGCTGCTGTCCGTGTTGGTCGCTGCGGGGTGATGATGGTGGTCGAGGACGCCGTCTCGCAGTGCGAGCCTCCTCCCTCTCCCCTTCTTCTTCCCGCCCCCGCGCGCGCCTGTGCATGGGCGCACTGCTGATCCCAGTCTGGGGCGCGCACTGTGGTGTGCGAGTGTGGGTGAGCGGGACGGCGGCCTCGTATCCCGCGCGCTCTCCCTCTACGCCGCGCCCCATCTGCCTTATCCATTCTTTCACTCCTTTCATTGCTCCTCTGCCGGCCTTGGTGCTCGCGATCTTCTCAGCAGCGCGGAGCCGCGTGAGAGCGCCCCAACGCTGAGTTCATTTCGTCACTTGAACGCATAACAAGCAGCAGTAACAGAGCAGGTCCCAGTCCAAAAGGTCGACTACTGCAGATACCCTGACTTCAGCAGGGGGAGGGGGCAGCGTTTTGGACGACGGGAGAGCGAGAGCCGTGAGTCTCACGGTGCGGCCTCTGTGCGTGTGCGTTACGTGCACGTGCGTGGAGCGCCGAGGGATGAAGCGTGGCGGCAGCGGTCAACAAGACAACGTGGCCCGCCTGACAGCGAGGGGGTTCGGTAAGGCCAAGGCTACTCAAGCGCTCAAGGATGCCGGCAACAACGTAGAGGTAGCCCTGCGGATTCTGGAACGGCAGCGTGATCAGCAACAGCAGCAGCAGCAGTTGCGAGCGCGCGGGATAGATGGAGCGTGCACGTCGACCAGCACGGCTTCAGCGGCCATTCCATCGCTGAACCGAACGAAGCCGCCGCCGACGTCGACTCTGTTGGCCAGTTTTTCTCCCGCCGCCGAGGCCATGCGCCGGCAGCGAGAGCGGCTCCACCCCTGCGTCGTGCAGTTTGGCTCGTGCCAGTATGGCCAGTACTGCGTCCTCAAGGATCTCCCCGGCGACGTCTGCGTGCAGCACTTTCAAGGCAGCTGCGTGTACGGAAGTGCCTGCCGCCATCGCCACACGATCGACGGCGCCAACGTTCGCGATTATGTGTGGGGCGCCTCTAAGGACGGTGACGCGGAGCCCGTGCTGCGAAATGGTGTTTTGATGTACCGCGTGCGCGCCGTGGATGGGATGGGGTCGAAGGTGCAGGCGGCCGAGCCTATAGGTGGCCAGGCCAACACCCACGCACTTGACGATGATGGTGAGTGCGACGGTGGCGACGTGGCGCACCGACGGCTCGCCGCTCCGCCGCTGCTAGCCTCCGATTTTAATCGCATTCGTGGATCCATCCCATCGTACACAGAGCCAATGCTGTCGTCGCCGCCGTATGCATTCCAAGGTGAGGTGGTGGAGTCTGAGGGCCGCGAGGAGGGTGACGCCGCAGGATGTGGTGCAACGAAATCGGATCCAGCAGAGGTCCTGGTGGCGCACCCGACACCGTTCCGTGATCTGGTGCAGGGCAGCGCTGGTGCTGCGCAGCCCCCTCCACCACAGCGACCACTGCCGCCATCATCGACGCCAACCTCTCCTCCAGCAACGGCGGCTGCTCGTCGCGCTCGTGCACGGCACCCGTGCATCGCGCAGTACGGCAGCTGCAAGTTCGGCGACGCCTGCGCCCACGCTGACCGTGACGCCGGCGTTTGCGTGCACTTCCTTAACCGCCGTTGCCGCTACAGCGCAGACGAGTGCCGTTACCGCCACGAAACGGAGGCGGAGTACCACGCCGCGCTGCTCGCTCGCACCCGTCTGCCGGGGTCGACTGCGGACGCGATGGGCGAGCGAAAGGAGCCGCAGTACACCGACAAGCCAAGGAGCCGCTTGCAGGGCGGCCCTTCGCGAAATGCAACGGCGCCAGGCTCGGGTCGAGACACGTCTTCGGATGCCCAGGCACCGTCGCTAGCGCTGCCGTCCGTGGAGGACTTGACGGCGCTGCCCGAAGCACTGCAGCCAGTTGACCATGCTGTGGCGACTCACCACGACGACGGCGACCACCTCAGCGGCGCCTCTGAGATGCAGGTCTTCCTCGGGCTGCTTGAGGTGTTCTCGAATGTTGAGCCGGCGGTGGTGCTGCAGGCGCTGCGCGTGAGCGGCGGAGACCCGATCCGCGCCAGTGACGTTATTGCCCACGTTGGCGCCGTCCCGACAACGGCCGAGGTGAACGACGTGGCCGCTGCACTTGCGTTGGCGGCGGCCGAGGAGGCAGCGGAGCGCGAGGCGGCGGTGGACGACGCTGCTGCGGCAGTGACGCTAGAGCGCCACAACGCCCTCTTAACACTCATCTCCCTCTTCCCAGGAGTCGACCCGGTTGCGGTGGAGGCGGTGCTGTCGCAGCACCACGGTGCCTTCGCAGACGCGTACAATGTACTTCTGTGCGCGCAGGAGAATGTGGCTCGGTCAGCCATGTGGAGCGGGAGCACGGCGGCTATGACGCCAGCCGATCAGCTCCGCGTTGAGAAGCTGTGTGTGATGTTCCCCGGCCTCGACGCGGACGTCGTGCGGAGTGCCTACTGCGCCGCAGACCATCAGTGGAGTCGCGCGACAGTGGCGCTGAACGCGCTGACGCAGGAGCTGCTCTCCCTGGACTCTGCCGAGGCAACGCCTGCGAAAACGGCTGCAGCGGCGACGGTGGAGTGGCGGCCGCCGCATCCCGCTACGGCGACGACAGCGGACGCAGGGGACGACGGCAGCGGTGCCGGCGGTGTGCAGAGGACCCGTGAAGAAACGAGCGCGGAGGTCTACAGCGCCTATCGAGCGGCGGAAAATGAAATACTCGAGCTCGGCGACTGGCGGCGGGTGCGGGAGCGGGCGTACCTGATGAACACGCAGCGTCTCCGAGTCCTGGGCCAGGCCACCGCTGCCTTTTCAAGCGGGGACGGCAGGACGGCGAGAGTCCTTAGCAGCGAGGGTCGTCGGCTCGGTCTCGAGTATAACCGCCTGAACCGCTTGGCGATGCTCGCCCTGGAGCAAGAGCGGCTACGCACAGATGCCACAAGCACCCTCGACCTCCACGGCTTCCACAGCACTGAGGTACATGACGTGCTGGTCCGTCGCGTCCGCGTCTGCCAGCGCCATCGCATTGGTCACCTCCGCATTGTGACGGGGCAGGGCAAGCACAGCAGACACGGCCATCAGTCGCTCTACCCCACCGTCATGGAAGACCTCCGCACAGACACTTTTCTGAGTGCTGTCGTAAAGGTCAAGTCCATCAAGGCTGGCTACATCGACGTCACAGTGCGACTGCCGGCCACCGAATCCTAAGCAAGAGGAGGGTGGCGGACGGATAGAGCCGCCTGGCAGCGCGAGAGGAGAAGGGCATGGCTGACCAGGGAGAACGAAGAACCGTATGCGGGCGGTCGCGCTCTCCAGCGCACCCCCTCCCCTTCAGTATCCCTCTCCGCTTACGAGGTCTCTTTTTCTTCTCCCAGAGCGCTCACCACCCCCGTGTGTGTGTGTGTGTGTGTGTGTGTGTGTGTGTGTGTTGGGGGGTCTGTGAGTATCGTGTAAGACGCAGACGACGGCAACAGCAGCATCAGGGACGGCGCTTCCTAATAAGATGTTCGCACCCCCCCCCCCCCCCCCCCTCCCCCCCCATCTCTTGCTGCGCGGAGCATTGGACCTGTTGCGGTCGTCATCACCACCCGCTTGATCGCCACCTCCTCCCTCATCAGCGCTTCCTCTTTTCGCATATCAGCGTCACGCACCTCAAGAACGGATAGACTCTCTCTTACACACATACACATACACATACACACACACACACACGGGGGTGGTGGCGGTGGTGGTGGATGCATCATCGCTATCGTCCTTCTCCTCGTCAGCGTCATTTTCCACGGTGCGCCTGCTTCTCTCTCTCTCTCTCTCTCGCTACTGTTTCGTTTTTTTTTTTGCGACTCTGCGAGAGTACCGCACCTTTACTGGCCCACGCCACCCTCCTCCTCCTCTTGGGCATGCTTTCGGCTCATTCGTGCGCTTGGCCCCCCCCCCCCTGCTCCCTCCTCCTCCTCCTCCTCACAATGTCTCTCCGTGCAGGATGAACACACGTCCTTCGCCGTCCTCGCCCTCGTCCGCGTGCCACTGAGCGCGCCCGAGAAGGTGTGGCGTGGGGAGGGGCTTTCATTTCTGACCTCATCAACCTCCCCGCCTAACCCTTATCTCCCCCGACACTTTCACGTCTCGATGTGATGGGCCTCGCATGCCGCTCCCCTCTCTCTGTGTTGCATACACCGGCATGCAGTCCCACAGACACAGGTCTACAGGAACACAACCACAGCAAGCGCCGTCTCATGAGCAGCTGCCGCGGTATCGTTGTTGCTGGCGTCACGAACCAGGCACGGACGCAGATGGCCGAGGCATTCTTGCGGGCCTTTACTGGTGGCCGCGTGTTTGTGTGCAGCGGGGGCGTGCACCACCTCGGCACCGTGCATCCGTTGGCGGTAGTGACCATGGCGGAAATGGGCATCGATGTTAGCCGGCAGTCCTCGTCCTCGCTGGCTGGCGTGCGTCGGCAGCGCGAGACGTACGACGTCTACGTCAGTGTTGATGCCCCCTACACGGAGCGGACAAGCGACCGGTATCAGCGGCGCTACACGGACACACAAGCTGCTCAGCAGAGCTCGATGGGCGCTGCCGGGTTGTCGGCGCCATGCGCTTCTTCCACTTCGGATTTCTGCGATCCACTGCTGGCATCGGCGACGCCGGCGCACTGGACAGTGTCACAGGACACAACGGACGGCCGGCAGAGCTGGACGTTGTGGAGTCCGCGTAACCCCGCTATTTACCACGAGCGGTCAACACGCAAGCTGCAGGATCATCTGTACGAGGGCGAGCCTCTCTTCATGCGCGTGCGGCCGCACGGACTGCGCAAGGCGTGCCGGGTGCAGCGGCGGTGGGAGGTGCCGGAGCTCACGCAACGGTTCGCGCTGGAGACGGAGGCCGAGCAGAAGGCGAGGTTTGTGCAGGCGCGTGATCTGCTCGGCTCCCTGGCCCTTGTGCTTGTACGTGACTTGGAGCGGGAGTACGGCGAGACGATGCTCGACGAGGCCGCGGTGGCTGCCTATGAGAAGGTTGCGGCGACGGAGTGCTGACCTTGAGCACACGCAGAGCACTGCTGCAAGGTTGCTGGTGATGCCGACGGTACTGCTGCCACATATGCCTCCCCTTCCCTCCTCCTACACTCTCTCCCTGTGTGTGTGTGTGTGTGTGTGTGCGTGCGCGCGCATACTTGTCTGCCCAGGAACGCCTTCAATGCGATGATGGTGGCCAGTCGCGAGATGCTCGCGTGCCATGTCGGGCTGGCGGCTGCCAGAGAAGGAGCGAAGAGCAAGGCAGGCGAAGCGTCCAGCGAAGTAGGCGACGGCGACTTTCACGGGCATCCCTGACTGCCTTCTCCCCTCCCCCTTCCCCCATACACACGAACGCAGACCGCCGCTGCACGCTTGTCTGTCTGCAAGCGGGTTCGGGCCTGTGTTTCGCTGCCTCGGAATCGCGGCTATGCCATTGCACGGATGTCCGCAGCCTCCGCTCTCGATGCTGCCACATTTTGGGCTGCTACACCGGTGTCTACATGTGCCGCGACGGCCATATGGGTGCGCCCTCAAGCCTTCATGCCTTCATGCCTCTCCCACCCTCCTCTTTTCGTCCTGACTCTCTCTCTCTCCCCCTGCTAGCCGTATCATCGGTGCAAGCAGCACGACCCGTGTGTGGCGCGGGCGAAGGTCTTCTTCACCACTGCGCGGCGACACAGCACTTGGTACACGCACCAACACACACACACACACACACACAAACACACGGGCCATGTACAACGGTGTGGAAGCTGCCGCGGTCAAGGGTACCGGGCTGAGCGGCTATGTTCAGCGCAGCCGCGTGAACGTGTTGGCAACGGGCCGCGTGCCTGCCGAGGAGGGCGCGGCGGTGATGGAGGGCGGGGCGTCCATCAACCCCCTCGAGCAGCGCCGCGCACAGGGCGAGAATCGCGAGATGGCCGCACGGCTTGAGTCTCATCGCGCATTGCGCGAGGTGCGACTGGGCATCATGCTCTACCGTGAGGAGCGCGAGGCGGCCGGGGTGGACCCCGTCACCATCGACCGTGAGTGCGGCGAGCTCTACGACTCCTTGCTCGTCGCCGCCAAGCGCCGGCTGAAGGCGCAGCAGCAGACGGAGAACGCCAAGACAGCCGCTAAGTTCGCCGCCGCGTTCGGCGTAAAGGCCACGGCAGCGGTGACCACCTCAGGCGGTGGCGCAGGCAGCGGCAGCGCCTTCGACCGCTCCGTGCAGGAGGTGGAGAAGCACCGCACCGAGGAAGAGCGCCGCCGTCACCAGGAGGCGCAGCTCGTCGAGCACCTGAAGCGCATGCGCCGCGAGGCTGGCGATGCAGGGGCGCAGTAGAGAGTGCAAACATGTGCGACACAGAGGAGACGGGGATTTAGCGATGCGAATGTGTGAGAGGGAGGAAAGGCACTCAACGCCGTTCTCATCCGCCGAGCCTGCGCCTCGAAACCGGTGTGTGTGTGTGTGTATGTATGTGTGTGCATTTTTCATTAGTGTCCTCCCCGTGTTGCCGCTGCGCCGCGCTCCTCGTAAGCCTTCGGATGGTTTAGCCAAGAGACATCGATACCTGCGTAGAGGTGTCTCTCTCTCTCTCTCTCTCTGTCATGCCCCCCTCCTCACCGCCGTTTTGTGCTGGCCTGACTGCCAGCTCCCGATTTACGGGGCTGCTACTGCTGCTCTTCCACAACCCCTCCCCTCTCTCCTCCCTTCTTTCTTCTCCACCGACTATGCGGGGGACAGCCAACTGACCCACGCACGCGCACGCACGCGTACGTGTGTGTGTGTGTGTAAGTGTGTGTCTGTGCCTCCACCACCACAGTCGCTAGCCGACGCCACCACAGCCGCGACGTCGGCGATGACGGCGGCCCTCTGTCTATTCTTCCCATATTCTGTCGAGCGACCCCCCAACCTCACTCCTTTACCCATTTTTGTGCGTGTGGGCACGCCCTTGACCTGGCTGCTGGAACTTGCATCTCTCCCCTGCCTCTCGCTCGTCTTGCGCTCAGAGGCAGGCAGACACACACGCACGCGCACACTTACACATAATAAAGTCGCATACACTTACAAACACATACACTCATACACAGACGTGTAGGTGGTGCGACGTTTCTTACCCACCTGTCCTCTGGCCCTTTTTCCTCTTCCCCACTGGCGGAGCTCTCGTGCGTCTACCGCCCACCTAAGCTGCTCTTTCTCCCTGTCTTCCTCTCTGTGCACGCACGCACGGGTGGTGAGCTGCGTGTGCTGCGTCCCAGCACGTAGCTTGCCCTATTCCTGCCACGGACACACACACACACACACACACACGCACACACACGTGCACGCACAGACGGGTTGCCGCCGTATACATTACAAGCCTCCTCTCTCCTTTTCGCCTTAGCGCCGTAACACACGCCTTCTTGTGTCGGTATTAACTTTCATGCACTCCTCGCTGCCGATGGCTGAGCAGACGGCGCGAGCAGGCGGCGGTGGCGGCGGAGGCGCTGGCAACGGGGCCGACGAGAGCATCACGAACTTGGTCGTGAATGTTTCAGAGGCGGATTGGGCGACGATCGACTGCATCAGAAGCCACACGGAGGCAGCGGAGCGGGCGGCGATGTGGCGCCGCCATAGCGCCACAGCCGCGGCTTCCTCGTCGTACGGCGACAAGTGGTCCGTGTACAGCCCCGAGGGCGAGGCGTTCTTTGCAGCCATGGCATGCGGCATCGTTCTCGGCTGCCTCGGCGTCTTCAGCGACGCGTGTGCGCACTGGGTGAGCGCCTTCCGTTCTGGTATTTGCGCGAACTTCTTCTGGCTGGGCCGCAACATGTGCTGCGTCGACTGCCGGGAATGTGGCGAGTACTACTCGTGGGGCGAGTTCTTCCTCGGCCGCGACAACCATGTCGTGGCCTTTGTGGACTTCGTCATGTACGTCAGCTTCTCCACCATGGCGGCCGTCACGGCGGCGTACCTGTGCAAGACCTACGCCCCCTACGCCTCTGGTGGCGGCATTGCAGAGGTGAAGACGATCGTGTCGGGCCACCACGTCAAGCGGTACCTTGGTGGCTGGACGCTGATCACGAAGGTGGTGGGCATGTGCTTCTCGACAGGGTCCGGCTTGACCGTGGGGAAGGAGGGCCCCTTCGTCCACATCGGCGCCTGCGTCGGCGGTATCATCTCCGGAGCCCTGCCGAGCTACCAGCAGGAGGCCAAGGAGCGCGAGCTCATCACCGCCGGCGCGGGCGGTGGCATGGCCGTTGCTTTCGGTGCCCCCGTCGGCGGGGTCATCTTCGCATTGGAGGATGTCTCCACGTCGTACAACTTCAAGGCCCTCATGGCGGCCCTCATCTGCGGCGTGACGGCGGTGCTGCTCCAGTCGCGCGTGGATCTGTGGCACACCGGCCGCATCGTGCAGTTCAGTGTCAACTACCAGCACAACTGGCACTTCTTCGAGCTCCCCATGTTTGCGGCGATCGGATGCTTCGGCGGGTTCATGGGGTCCACCTTCAGCGTCGTGAACCTGCACGTCGGCCGGTGGCGCAAGAAGCACTTGAGGCAGTGGCGGATCGTCGAGGTCGCCGTCGTGGCTGCCGTCACCGGTGTCGTGAACTTCTTGACGCCCTACGGCTCCGGTAGCATGCTGGAGCTCCTCGGCGACTGCTTTCAGGACTGCACACCAAGCGGCACCATGGAGATGTGCGAGGACAGCGACCTGCGCGCCTTCTTCTCGCTCCTCGTCACCGCCACGGCGAAGTTTGCCATGTTCGCATACACCGTCGGCACCTTCCTGCCCGCTGGCATCCTTGTGCCGTCGCTCACGATCGGCGCTCTGTACGGCCGCGCCTTTGGTATGATGTTCCGCGCGTTGCAGGAGACCTACGCAAGCTCGTACATCTTCACGGAGTGCTACGACCAGGACCTGTGCGTCATCCCTGGCGTGTACGCGATCGTCGGCGCGGCGGCCATGCTGACCGGTGTCACCCACATGACCATCTGCCTAGCAATCATCATGTTCGAGCTCACGGGCTCGCTGGAGTACATGGTGCCCGTCATTGTGGGCATACTCTGCGCCAAGGCCGCCGGCGAGGCTGTCGGGGTGAAGGGCACGTACGAGATCGGCATCGAGGAGAACAAGTTGCCCTATCTAGACCCGAAGAAGGAGTTTTATCTCGACTTCGTTGCCAAGGACGTCTACGGGAACAAGCAGTTCACCGTCCTGACGGCGTACGGGCTGCAGGTGCGCGACATCAACGAGCTCGTCACGAAGATGAACGTCACCGGCTTCCCCGTCGTCGAGTCGCTCAGTGACGTGACGCTGCTCGGATACGCGCCTGTAAAGAAGATTGTGCGGGCCCTCCAAGTGGCCGCGGCGCGCAACAGTGACATGAACCTCAACACATACATTCGCTTCAAGACAAAGCCATCCCACTCGCGCGATGCCACCTTCCTCGAGGTGGACCTCACGGGCATCCTGGAGAGCTGCCTGCTGCAGGTAGAGCCGGAGTGCTCCGTGAAGAAGTTACTGTACCTGTTCAAGTCCCTCGGCACCCACCACATATTCGTCTGCCGCTACTCGAAGTTCGAGGGCTTTATTAGCAAGAAGGACTTCATCAACTTCATGCGCGTCAAGGAACGCGAAGAAAACATGGAGGACGACGAGCTGGAGCGAGAGCGGCGTGAGCGAGTCCAGCAGGGGCGCCATCACGAGGCCGCAACGGCAGCGGTCGACGTCGCGCCAGTGGCTGCCCGGTACAACTGAGAGCGGGTGGTGGTCGTGGTGGTGGTGTTGTCCGTGCGGTAGGGCCGACACCGCTGCTGCAGGTTTTTTTTTCTACTTGTAATTCTGTTCTGTGCGTGTATATTCGTTGTCTCTCTCTCTCTCTCTCTCTGTGTGTGTGTGTGTGTAAGTGTGTGTGTGTGTATAGGTGTATGTTGTCTTCATCTCTCCGCCATGGCGCATCCCCATCGCGATGGCGGACCTCCGCATCTTCGGGTTGTCTTCTATTAACCGCGCGTGCGCTCGTACGCATCGGCTAACCAACTTGTTGCTCCCCTTCCCCCCGTGCTGGCCCGCCGGTGGTGTGCACTCACTTTCTCTTCCCTGTCGATAGCAGTTGCAGGCAGAGACGGAGACGCAGAAAAGGTGAGCAGCGCAGACACACTCGTCACCACCGCCACCCCTGTGTCTTTCACAGACACGGACCTGCCCCTCCCTCCCCAAATCCTCATGATGGCACACTTCCGCTTGATACGTGCGTGTGTGATGCTCCACCTCTGCACCGACACCGGCGCGCGCTGGCCCTTCCAGGTTTCTCGTTGCTCGCTGCGCGCCTGCTGGTCCGCTCATTGCTCAACTTACCTTTCCTTCTTCTTCCGATCTCAACCCTACTACTCCCTCTGCCGTGTATCTGCGTACGTCCTTGCCACGCATCAGCGGCGTCGTCGAACGCCTCCGCTTGTCTTTCTCAGCCGCCGTGTGGGCGCGCCGCTCGAAGGCTGGAGCGACGGTTTAGCAACGGGCTTGCACGCTATTTTCTCTGCGGTGTTCGGCTTGGGAGAGGCAACGAGGGGTCGCCGGTACCCTCTACCGATCTCGCTGTGCCTTGTCGTGTGCGTACGTGCGTGTGCGAAACCGACGGAGGAAGAGGGGAGAGAGGCCTGCATCTGCTTCCGTGCATGCGGTGTTGACATCCCCTCTTGGCAGACAGGTGCCTCCTCCATTCCTCTCCCCCACTTCCACCATATACACTCACAAGCATTCCCATATATATATATATATATATATCGATGCATAGACATACACACATACACGCATACACACCCATCTATCCATCTCTATAGATATAGTTATACGCACGTGTGTGTGCGTGATTTTGTGTACCTTCACGCCGCCACTCTCATCTCCCGTCATCTCTCGCTCTTTCGAGCACGTACGCCCACACACGCAGACCGACCCCTACACGCGCTCACACAGACGCTCACGGGGGCGTGCCCAGCAGCGAAGAAAGAGGAGGTAGAGTTGGGAGGGAGGGAGGAGACTACGTCTGAACAATCGACCCCCCCCCTACCCCCTGCTCCTCACCGTTGCCGCAAGACGCGGTGTGTCGGTGTCTTTGTGTCCTCGGTGCCGCAGTCGTTGTGAAGAATTCTGTCGAAGGCATCATATCCTTTTACTGTGAGCGGCTGTGCTCCCCTAGACACCCACCGTCTCATAGGCGCCGATACAGGAAACACTTGCACGTTTCCTCGGAGGGTGAATGGGAGGCTGCTGCGGGGTCGCCTCAGAGGCAGGCACGGCCTCCAGCAATGGCACGGTTTCTTCCACACCACTTTCACCACCGTCACATCGCAGAGGGTGGCGGGGCTCAACAAGAAGCACCACCAAGACCGAACAAGCAGCGCTTAAGCGGAGTAGTAGGCTCGAGTCCGCGTCGTCGTTCTTGGCCAAGATACTCCAGTCGAAGGACCGAGGTGACACCGACAGCGCTCCTCTCCGCGGAACCGTCGTCAATGCCGTTTCCTCGGCCACCCCTCGGAAGCTCCGCGATTCCGCCACTCACGCCGCCCCCGCACATGACCAGGACCTGCCCTTCAAAGCCACGCTACAGCACGGCGCCAACGGCAGCAGCCCTGACCTGCTCCTGCCTGACCTATTTTACATCTCCGCTTCCTCGTCCTCATCGCTTCTCGCGAACGGCGACGTGGACGACAAGGCTGAGGACGGCATCGGCGCCCGTCTTGACGGTGAGGGGCAGAGCTCACTGGTGGAGGTGAGCCAACCAACGCAGAGCTTCGCAGGTGACGTGCACACGTACTCGGAGCTGGACTTGACGAGCGAGTGGGAGCCGCCGTCGTTCGACTGCCTTGGCCGGCGGTCGGAGCGTCGGGGCCGCAGCGGGACGGACCGCAGCCGACTGCGACAGCTGATCATCCGTGAGGCCGAGGTGCGCGTGTCCCTGAGGGCCATGTACACATATCAGCATCAGCGGTTTTCGCTGAACCTCGCCAAGGAGCACTTCATCGCGGTACACATTAGAATGCGACAGGAGTACGAGTCGGAGTGGACGGTGCAGTGCATCTGCTGGATCGTTGCGGTAGAGAGTGTCACGCGGGAAGCGCTGGCCCGAGAGTGGTGGGCGGAGCGGGCCGCTTTAGTGCGCCGAGTCGGGTCTCTCAGGACGCCGCCGCCGCCACCACCACTGCAGTCGGTGCACGACGACGCGAGGTTGGGTATCACAGCCATTCGCGCACTGAAGCGAGAGGACAGGCCGCCTTACGTATCGAAGTTGTACACGGCCGCGGACTTGACCCCCAGCGAGGAGGCAGCGGAGGGCGACCTGTTAAATATGTGCATTCCGCCCATGCGCGCCTCTTCCTCGATCGCCCTCTTCTCCCCACCGCTGCAGCAGCAGCTCTCGGTGCTTGGCGGATCGCGATCTGCCTCTGCAGGCGTGTCTCGCGGCCTTCGCTCGGTTCCTCGAGTTCGCGCGCCACACGCCTCGTCTTTTGTGTCGTCGCCAGCATCGGTCTTTTACTCACCTGAGCCGACGCAGCGCGTAGCCGCTGCGCAGCAGGCACAGAAGAGCAGGCTCGTGCGGGGGCGGAGCATGGCTGTTACCGAGGCGCTCTTGTGAGCTCTAGCAGCGCGTGCCGCTAGGCAAGGGACGCATGTGTGATGAGGGTGTTTGCTTCTGCCGACGATCGAGTCCCGATTCAGCTCTTGTGGAAGCTCACCTTCCTCTGCTACACAACCTCTTGTAGCTCTCTTCGCTTGCTCTCGTGCACAGGCTCCCAGTGAGGGGACGAGGAGGAGGAGGAGGAGGAGGGGGAGGGGCGCGTGCGGCATCTCTGCACCAATGTGCAGCGGGTGTGCATCGGTGAGATGGATGGTGGTGGTGATGGTGGTACGTGCACTTTTATGCCAGCGCGTGCATCCGTACCTCCGCTCGCGCGCTCTCTGCGGCGCTCATCGCATATCTTCATGCATATATGTGTGCCTATATATGTGTGTATGTGTATGTGTGTGTGTGTGTGTGTTGTGCACTCTTTCCACTTCGCCGTCGCCGGCCGTGTCGAACACCCCGCCTTCTTGTTTATGTATGAACCTCTCTCGATCTAGATAACTATCGATGTAGAGATATCTGTGTTCTGGTTGCCTTCCTCCTCGCTCTCTCACGATACGTGTCCGTCTCGATGCGCTTGCGTGGTGGGCGTGTGGGCGCGCGTTCATCGTGGATCGACGCTGCACGCGCCTCGATGTGCGCGCATTCACTCGTGCACGGAGGCGGCCTTTTACTCTTTTCATTTTGTTTCGCCTTGTGCGGTTTCTTCCGCTGTTCGTTAGTACCGCGCCCCACACGCGCACGCCCCAGCCCCTTGGCTGGCATGGACGGAGATGGACGATGAAGACAGCGAGCCCACCTCCCCAGGCACCAAGGTCGTCCTGGAGCAGGCTGCAGGATGCAGAACATGTGGGCGCCGTGCGCACGCGCTGTCAAGCACCGCTGGCATGGCGTACCGCATCCACACAAGGCATCCAGAGGTCAGCAGGGCACGAGCGATGGCCAAAAAAAGGCGCGCAGAGATGCATACAAATCATTTCCAACGTGCGTGTGTGCGACATGTGCAGCACCTCCTACATCCGGCCGGGCGAGCCGATGCGACACAGTTGCCGAAGGCGTGACGAGAGCACCCCCGAAGGGGCATCATCGACCCCTCCAGGTCCCCAATCTGGGGCGTAACTACACCATATCCTAAGATGCCGCAGCTTGAGTTGACTCGGGGCGAAGCATAGCATACAGACAGAGTGTGCAGGGTCTCAGGGGGCCCCGACCTGCGGCTGGCCAACCTCGTCCTCGTGCACATCCGACATGCGCCTAGACGAACCCCTGTTACCCGCACGCCAGACACCATCGCCTCCAGCCCTCGAGCAGGACGCTGGACGCGGCGGGCGTGGATGAAGGCATGGTGCCCATGCCCAGGTCCGCCTGGTGTCGGTCGCGCAGCAAACTTGCGAGGAAGGGACGAGGAAGGAGGAGAACTCGTTAAACGTATGGTCCTCATTCGACCGGCTGGACGGCTCGTCCCAGAGGACCCGGATTCAGCCGCCGTGCAGCAGAGGGCCAGGTGAGCTGTGGTTGTGTGTGCGTCTGTGTGTTGCCTTGCTCGCGGTAAAATACACACATCGTAGAAAAGAGAATATGAGTGTGCTCCCCGTTCTCTCCCGCCCACTCCCGTCGATGGACGAGGAGGGGGTGAGATGAGGGTGAGCGCCCCGGGGCGCAGAAGTTGTGCGCCCCTGCCCACACACGCGCACAGGCGCACCGCCAGCCGCCATGGATGCCATGTGCTCTTGATCACATGCGAAAAGCAGGCAGCTCAGCGAAATGGATGAGCGCGACGAGAAGACACGCGTGCACACGCGCCCCCCCCCTCCCCCCAAAAAAAAAAAATGACGGTCATGCAAAGACACGTGCGCAGCACTGAAGGTGCTTCCCTCAGGTTTTCGACTGCTCTTGCTGGAGTGTGAGCGATGCCCACGGTCCTCTGCCCTATTCCGTCACTGTGTTTCTCTCTTTCTCTCTTCCTCCCTATCGGCATCTCATGCACCCCCCCCCCCCCCCCCCACACACACACACACTCTGGTAAAAGGAGTGCGAAGAGTCAGCCCTACACGCCCCTCCCTCCCTCCTTTCCCCCTCCCCCTCGCTCGCTGCGGGTACGCATGTCCGTTGTCTTGGAGTCGCTTCTGCACCGATCCGTGTGCTGCCACCTGGCACACGGTGAGGAGTACCGAGGCCAGCTGGAGGCCCTGGACGGCACCTTTGATGTAGTCCTGTCGCAGTGCACGCGGAGTCGCGCCGCCCCAAAGCAACCGGCCGAGCCCCTCGTTTTTCTGCGCGGCGAGAACATCATCTACATCGGCTTCGACGAGTCGTCCAGAGGTGAGGACGGGACCACCGCGTGAGATGCGCAACGTTGTCCTGCGCTACTCTGCCCTCTTGTCCAGCTCCGCTGCGACTCAGGAAGAGGGGGAAGACGGAGAGAATGAACAGCGCATGTGAGGGCAGTGGGATAGGGCATCGCGTGTTGCGGCGGTTCGGGTCACCAGAGAGCGCAGCAGCCGCGCGTTCGTGACCCCACACGTTACCCGCGCGCTCTTCGCCCTGCTTTACTCTCTGCTGACGTGCGCTCCCGACTTCCACCCCCCCCCCCCCCCCCACACACACACACACACCCGACCTGTGTCTCACCGTCTTATGCGCACACCATGAACCAACGAAGTGAAGTGTAAGCACCGCTGCCAATGCAGGTGGGCACACATCCATGTGGCATCCAGAGCCGTATCCGCGTGGAGCCGCGCATGGAAGCCGGCCTGATTCGATGCGGCCGCGTGTGCGATGCGGGAAAAGGGTTGGACGGGGACGTCCCGCTGCATTCTTTCGCGGCTTTGTTTGTACGTGTGATACCCCGTCTCCCCATCCCTCTCTTGGTCTTATCCATGACACGCATCAGACCAGCCGACGTCTTCCGCTTCCCCTGTCTGGCGGCCCCTTGTCATGCCGCTCTTGGTCTTCACCGTACACTGTCCTTCACCTCCTTCACCTCATCTCTCTCTCTCTCTCTCTTTCTGCTCGTCATGTCCCCTCGTATGGCGAGATGTGCCCCAGGTGACAGTCTTGCGTGAGTGTGCCCTTGTACAGCTGGATACATGTGCACGCGTGCTGGGCACACCCCCCTCCCCATTCGTCCCCGCGCCCTCACTCGTACTTCCTGCCCGGCGACTTGTCGGCTCGGTCTGTTGCGTCACCCGCGGTTGAGGCGCGGGCGCCGACGACCATCATGGTTCTGCCGGGCGTATCACATTATGAGCGCATGCCCACGCGTACCAAGATCCAGTTCTTCTGGATCTCCATGCTGACGATGGGCTTCGCGTACCAGTTTCTCAAGATGACGGTGCTGCGCGTGCAGCCGAAGCGGGAGGAGCAGATGTATATGCACATCCGAAAGGTGTACGGCGACAACATCCCGGAGGAGCTGCTGCAGCGAGCGAAGCGCCAGCGCGAGGCTCAGGATGCGCTGACGCTGACGAACATGCTGCGCACCCCTACACCGGGCCAGACGTCGAACGCGCTACAGAACGACCTCGACCCTCGCGCCCTCATCGAACTCAAGAGCTGGAACGGGCATTAGCCCACTGTACCCCTCTTTCCACCCCTCCTCCTCCATGCTACTCTTTGGGTTGGTGAGGCGTGACGCACGCGCACGTGTACCCCCCTTTCCCCTCCCCTGCACCACAGCTCTGATCCTCACAGTGCTGCCGTGAAACTTCGTATAACACACAAGTGAACTGAAGCAAAAACACAAATAACAGAAACCGGAGCCGAGGTTCATGCTTTGGCGGTGAACCCCCCTTCCCCCCCATCCCCGTTTGCCTGATGGTGTGTGCTTGCTTGCGTGCGTGCACGCCCCGCTCCGACGCGCACCAACGCATGCCAAGGCTGGCGATGCCACGCTGAGTCTGCGTATCGCTCCTCCACCCCTCCCCCTTCTTCTTCTTCTCGCTTGATGTTCGGCCACGTGCTGGCGATTGCGCGCTTTCAACGCATCTCATGCGGCGTCACGGTGCGTCATGGCGCGTCACGGTGCGTCACGGTGCGTCACAGCGCGTCACGGTGCGGATTCGCACACGCACACCGCGACTGTTGCAGAGGCACGTGCGACTCGGCCCGGCCCTTCGCATTGGCTTTCCGACCACCGTCACCGTGTTTCACACGCTAATGAAGATCACCGTTCACGTGCGAGAGAAGATCATACCGCTGCAGTGCGGCGATGGCACGCAGCAGGTGGTGTGGCTCGGTAACGCAGCCATGATACACTACGACGCTTCCTTTGGCAAGCGCTTCGGCCCGCCGGTGTCGATCCGAAAGGAGGGCGGCGTGCAGTGCGACTTTGAGGCCCGCGTGTGCGACGTGCTGGAGGATGGCCAGCACGTCTTTGTGACTCTCGAGAGCGACAGAGGGCAGTGAAAGCGATGCACACCGCGAAAAATGGAGTGCGTCGGTCGACGCATGAGACGCGCAGGCACGGAAGAGGAAGGAGGCGGGCAGGGAGGCCGTAGACACCACCCCACGCACGGGAATAGTGCTCCGGATCCGTCGGCAACGTAGAGCTGTTTAGCGGAACGCCGATGTCCCTCTCCCTCAATTTCCTTTCCTGCTCTTCCCACCACACACACACACACACACACACACACACACACACACACACCTCTGCGCACCGATGCACACTGCTGCCTTTTCCTTCCTCCCAGTTCTTCATGCTTCACGCCGCCACCACCACCACCCACACCGCTGCTGTTACTTGCGCGCTCACCTCTTTCTCGTCTCTCCCGTTGGTAGAGAGGAGCAGATGACTGGAGTGTCCCCGTGCCACGCTCCGGTCTTTGTTGCTGGCGTGCGTCTGTTGTTGTGCTCGCGCGCTCTCCTCTACTTCTTCGCCTTCCGCCACGAATTCTTCGTGGGCCTCTCCGTCTCTCCGTGCCATCTGCTTTCCCTCTTCTCAACTCTCGCTGTCGATCATCATCACGGTCGCCGTCATGGTGCTGCTGGCGTATGTCTGTGTCTGTGTGTGGGTGTGCGTGCCACTCAGTTTTCTCTGCACTGCCCTGGGCGGCGCCATCACACGGCTGCGTGTGTCGGTCTGTCTTGACTGTTCGCCCCGCCCCACCACCCTCTACCCCCTCCCCTCCTCCTCTCGAGACCGACAGCGGCGCTGACGGACGTGGTTGCTGCCATGTGATGGCAGCTGTGGGCGACTGATGCATGCACACCTGAGTGTTGTGCAATCAGCTGAGCACACCGCCTCCCCCGTGATGACGGGGGGCACGCACCTCCGCGCGTGGCATCCCAGGGCCCAGCGCACCCCTCCACCCCCGCTCTCTCTCTCTCTCTGTGCGCGGAAGCCCGGCAGCCCCCTCCCCCTCTATCCCTGCCAACGCCGAACCACTTCTGGTGCTGACAGGGGTGGGCCCTTACGACGTAGGGCAAGGTCAGCGCGACGTAGCGCCGCGGATGCCGGCGGCGCTGTCGTGCATGGCGCTGCGTCCGAGCCACCCCGCGACAGTGAGCACAGGCTTGCACCGTCCGTGCGATGGGCGGTGCGCGACAGCGCGGCTCGAGCGCATCGCAGCCGGCCCCTCACACTGGCCCACGGGGAGGGGTGCGGGGGCGTGAGTGTCACCACGACGGGGAGATGCACCCAAGGGGGGAGGTGGGGGGAGTGGCGACCGGCATGATGGAGGGGCGGCTGTGAGGTGGTGCGTGCATGTATGTGTGGGTGTGCGGGCGCGTTTGAGGCAGGAGCCGTGCTGCGATGACCGAGCCGGCGCGCTGCTGCAGCGCGTGTGTGTCTTGCGCTGCTTCGCACCAGGCGATGGGGGTGGGGTGCCTGCAGCACTCGGGGGGAAGGGGGAGGGTGGAGAGCGGCCTCCACCTCTCCCCGCCTCTCTTATGTTCTATAGATGAATGGTGACATTGAGTGAAACCTGCAGACTGCGCAATGAGATGGAAAAGGAAATGCTTCGCACGGACTGGTGCGTGCGTGCGTGTGTGTGCGTGCGTGTGTGTGTGTGTACCGTACGGCGGCCTCCGCGCAGGCGACGCGCTTCACCACCCGCTGCGTGCGGCTGTTGCTTCTCTTGTGGGGCTGAAAGAGAAGATGTGGCGGCGGCGGCGTGGGCGAGGGCTGCGGTGAAGTACACACTATCGGCGGATTTCGAGGAGGAACCCGCTTGCACGTGCGAGTGTCCGTGTCTGGGCTCTCTTCGCATTGCACGTATCTGCGTCATGTCTGTCACGGCGCATGCGCCAGCGTCTCCAGCTTTACCATGCTATCCTGCTGCTGCACCCTCTTTCTTGTTTCCTGCTGCGCTCCGCTGTCCACGTGCGCGTCTGCACGGATAGGCTCATCTTAGACAAGCACACGCGCACAGTGATAGAGCGAGCGAGAGGCACACGTATCTTCGGACTTCCCACCCCCAGCGACGTGCGTACACATCGAGGGAGCCGTTGGGCCAAGGATGCCGGCAAGAGGGTCCGGTGTCTCTCGCGTGGTGAGAGCAGTGACGCGCGGCGACGGTGACTGGGCAGATGTGCCGCCGTCACTGCGCAACGTCATCGTGATGGCACTAACACAGTCTTCTGGTGAGCCTCTGCGCAGTATGCAAGGCGGCGTAGGAGGTGTGTCGTACGCGGATGGGGCCGGGCAGGCTCCCGAGCACATCAACAGGGCCTCCGCGACACCGGTGCTGACGGAGGAGGCGGTGCAGAGCAGCATTGAGACTTTCGAGGATGCGGCCTGTGTGCGGGAAGAGGCGGTTCGCAGCTACGCAGAGTTCCACAACAACGTCGAGTCACTGCACGCAACCATGCACACGCAACTGCGGCCGGTGTGGCGGACAGCGATGCAGCTGCGCCCTGAAATCCTCTCGGACGTGCGAGACGAGTGGTGCCTCCGCCGACGTGACAACATTCCAGACGGCATCCCGATCCCTGCCGCCGCCGCGCAGCACATCGCGCTGCAGGAGACCATACTGAGTGAGGTGGAGGACATGTTGCAGGTGCTGCGCAACACGTCGGTCCGCTTCGCCGCTCATTTCTTGTCGGATGAGGAGAAGATTTCCATGGGCGCGAACCCCGCGTACCTGCGCGCGCCGGACATCGACAAGGAAGTGGTGGTGTCACGTTCGCAGAGCACTTCAACCTCGCCACAGCGCGCGCTGCCAGCCAGTGTGATGTCAGTTTCCTCGTCTGCAGGAGCTGTGGCGAGTGCCCCCATAAAGCCTTCCGCGTCTAGTGCTGCTACTGCTGCCGTCCACACGCCACGTGAGGGACACAGTCGTCACCATCAGGGCAGCTATGTGCAGCACCACCATCACCACAGCGACGACGAGGCGGGGCTGGTGAGCTCCAGCTCGAACCGGCACGTGTGCAGCGGCAAGTCCTCCTGTGGGAGCCGGAGCGCCGGCGAAGATCCGCTGTTGGAGGAGCTGCGCAAGCAGTATCAGCTGCGCATTAGGGAACTGAAGGCGCAGAGTGAGGCAGGAGCAAGCCGTCGAAGCGAGCACGGCGCATCGCAATCAGCGGCGGCGCCGCCACCGCGGCGCGGTAATCGGGCACGCGTCGCAGCGTCGAGATCATTGTCTCTACCGTCGTGGGCTTCATCGGCGTCTGCGAGTGTGTTGACCAGCTCCAGCTCGACAGTGTCTCGCCGCTGATTAGGGACGTGCGCGAAAGGGGCTGGCGGTACTCGGCTTCACGGGTGCCTTCATGACGCGTGCCCTTAGTCTCCCCCTCCTCCTCCGCAACGCTGTCATTCGAAGGGAAAGACCGCATCGGCGATGTTGAGGGTGGGTGGGGTGGCCGGTTGCATGCCATGATGCGCGTGCGCCTGTCACCGTGGCTCTCCTCCTCCGCCTCCGTCTCCTGCATCGCCTTGCGCATGCTCACTGGCTTCCTTCCGTATGTATATTTCCTGTTGTTTTCCTTCTTAGACGCGATCGTGGTGCCACCTGCCTACCCATCGGCACACACCACCTGCGAGTACCACAGCCACCGCCCTCAGCCGCTCTTGTATCGACACAACCGCAGCACGTCGGAGGGGGTGGTGGGGGCAAGAAGTGCGCGCGCACACAAACACACACAGTGAACGATCCAATGTTTGAGGACACCCGCGTCATCGTTGAACTCGTTGTCGACCGCAGCGACAGGGAGCATTGAGTGCCGTTACGTCTTCGACCGAACACGACGAGACACATGAAGAATGCAGCGATGGCGATCACGCTGGGCGGCGCCAGGCATACGGGACGTCTCGCGCATGTGCCAGGGACAGGCGTCGTCGACGCGGAGACACAGCATAGCGCGTGACATCTCTCCTTCCCTCGCGCTCGCCCACGTCTCTCCTGTATACTTTACACTCTGGACTGCTGCAGTCTTGCAAGGCCGCAGGCGCTACTCGTTTCCCTCGACTCATCGTGCCCACGACCGTCCTCGTCCTTGTGCTGTCGTAGGTCTGTTGCCAGCTACCGTGGCCCCGTCCAGAATGCTAGCATCCTCGTACATCTCTCGCACTCCGCTCCGTACTTACCGCCCGCTCTTCCCCCGACTCTCCCTCGCTTTCTTTCTCTCTCTCTCTCTCTCTCTCTCTCGCGGCGGGCCTTCTCCTCCCTTTCTTCCACTGCTGGTGCGTGCGTGCGTGCGTGTGACACGACCCTGCAACCGCAGCAACCCCAGCGGCGACGTCGACTTGGGCCGCTTGCCCCCAGCCGCCCCCCTCTTCGCTTCCTCCACCCCCACTCCTGTTGCATCCTGCACAGTGCACTCAACCGCATAGACACCATTCACTTCGCCATCTGGCCCCCACACTCTCACCGCCCCCACCCCCTGCAGCGGAGAACGCACACCACGGGTTCTTTTCGACTCACGCACTTCCTCACGCTCTCCCTCGTCTGGTGCGTTCCCTTCTCCTGGCCACCTGGCACACGCACATCACACGCACATCACACACACACACACACACACACACACACACACACACACACACACACACACACACACACACACACACACACACAAACTTCGCCATACATTAACGCCATGCACTTCGCCTCTGGGCCGTGCTCGCGTCACCAGAGACCCCAGCGAGAGAATCGGTACACAGTGCACTACAACGTGGATGGTCGCGCCGCCTCCTCCAGCACCGCGACGCTGCTGCCGCTTCGCCGCTACAGCCGCGCACGCGACATCAGCGCGACGCTGACAGCCCCCGTCGTTGAGTACCGCCAGCCACAGTGGACGATGCCGCTGGGCAAGCTGATCTGGACACTCTCTTCGGTTCCCAACCCGACGGCCGCGGCAACTGGTGTTGAGCGAAGAAGTGGCGGCAGCAGAAGCGGCGCACCGCACGCGCACTGCATCCCCTCGCCGTGCCCGGCAGCCTTCACAGCCGCCCGTACTTTATCGTGTCTCGGCGGTGCGGCCGCATCCGCAGCTAGGGCCACAGAGACCACGCTGCGCTCCTCTTCCAAGGTCATGCGACAGCCATTTACGTCTCCCTACATGGAGTCATCGCCTCCCTCGGCAGCAGCAGCGGATCAGCGGGATTACGAAGCCGAAGGCAGCCGAGTGCGAGGGGAGCGGCCGGGCGGCGCCACCGCTACCGCAGGGCGGCACTCCTCCGGCAGCTCACCGCCACCACGTTCCGCTACGAGTGACCGACAGTCGCATCGCAGTCGCGACATTGCGCAGGTCCGTCCTGGCTGCACGACGCCCATGGAGCGCGTCCGCTACCGCAGCAGCGTCACGAGGAAGTTGATTGACCTCTACGACGAGGTAGCGGAGTTATACGACTGTCGCGAGAACATGAGGAACCAGGTGACGCAGGCGATGCGCATCGACCCTCGCTACTGTAAGGAGAGGCACGGCGAGGTCCGACTCGCCTGCAAGCCCACACTCCAGCAGCAGTCCGCTGTAGAGTCGGTGGAGAACGCACTTGAGGGCTTGCACGACGCTGTGCATGAGCTGGTCGCGGCCTACCTCACACAGGAGGAGAAACGCCACCTCGGCATCGACACACATCTCTTCCAGACCAGCACGGAAAAGGCAAACACCTACCAGTACGCCCCACCCCCGCCGAAGCCGCGGTCGTCGTCGAGCAATGCCGCACGAAGGGCCCGTCAAAAGACGTCCGCGGCGGCGACGTTTCCACATCCGTCTACTCGCCACCGTGAGGTGCGCGTGGAAAAGGAGGAGGGTGACGCTCATGAAAATACAGCAGCGACCGCGCCGACGCCGGCAGCTCCAACTCTCACCGTCCCTGTCGACACGCCGGCGCCACAGCAGCAGCCGTTGACTAACACGACGACCAACAAGAAGATCAGCAACAGCGTCTGGGACTCGTCGGCGCCAGCGGCCTCAGCTGCCTTCAGCTCGGCCGCCATCTCTCTCCCAGCGTCCTCCGTCAAGCTAGCACAGCAGTCTGTGGTTGAACTCTCCCAGCTGGCGGCCCCGCAACAGCCGGTGACGTCGTCGTCACAGCCTCTCTGCTCCTCCATCGTGCACGTCGCAGCGCCCGAGAAGCACGAAGACGGCTCTGGTACCGCAGCTGAGCAGAAACCTGTGGCGGCTTCCCACACACAAGACACAGAGATTGCGGAAGGGACCCCGGAGCGCGTCGTGGCGTCGGCCGTGTCCGCGTCGACACTGAGCGTCACGTGGCCCACGGACACAGGGGCGGGGTCAACACTGCATCTGCCGACCGGGTCGCAGCCCCCGCTTGCAACTGAACGGCTCCTGAAGGTGCCAGTGAGCAGCCCCGATGCGCTGACTCCGATCGCCAAGACACCGCCGGCAATACCCCCGAGGCCCACGTCGGTGCAGGCGCAGGCGCAGGAGCCTGCACTGACTTCCGCCAACCCTACGCCACCGCCGTCGCACCCACCCAGCCAAGATGCCGTCGCGGCGAGCTGCAACGACGCCTCTGCTGCCAAGGCCTCTGCGTCGCAAGCACGGACAGCGGTCGTGGGGTTCAAGCGCTTCCTGATCGACTCCGACAGTAACAGCAGCTGCTGACCCGGCTTGGTAGAGCACTGCAGCTAGCGGTGGTGATGCTCGAGGGCACCAGAGAAGGAGGATGCTGGGTAGGGGGCCCGAACGGAAGGAAAGTCGATTGCCACTGCGCATGTGTGTGTGTGTGCAGAAGTGGCGATGTAAGGCACCGTGGCTGATGTGATGAGTGGCTCGAAGCGTTCGCTCAACCTACTCGCCCGAAGGTGCTCCACCACGTCTGACCCCACGCCACCCGCAGCTGCACATGGCGCACACGACATCCCCTCCCTCCTTCTACACACGCACACTCCCAAGTTCGGTGCGCGCAGCTTCTCTTTCGTTTTTTTTCTTCTGTGAGAATCCCCGCGAAGCGTCCTCACAACCCTCCCCCCCCCCCCCCCCACACACACGCACACACACACACGGCAACCAAGTGGCCGCCACAAACAGAAGAGCACGCGCTCGCGCATACCCCCTCCTCCCCCTCCCGTTCCGCCGCCGCTGGTCTTTTCACGCCGCTGCTACAGATGCGGCCACTGCTGCTGCGAATGTGTGGGTGGCCGTCATGGAGACAGTTGCAGGAAGCGGGTGTAGAGTGGCGCAGTGGGGAGCGGGAGGCTCGTAGAGCCTTACGCGACCCTCCTTCTCTGCATCTCCCTTCCGTTGCTCGGCGACTGCCCACCACGCCGTGGCGACCTCCGTTGGCGGGCTGGTGCGCGAGTAGGTGCACACTCGCGGCAGGCACACGGATGTGCATGCGCGCCCCAACCACGTAGGCGACCCGCTCATTTTTCGATTGCCCCTTCCTTCGCCTCCCCTCATGAGCTGCCCTTCCTCGCCCTTCTTTCCTGGCCGTTGGCGTGGCGCACCCGCCTGTGCACACGTGCCCTCGACAACATGCACCAACCAACACAACGCGCACATAAGCTTTCCCACGCACACCACCGCTGTGTGAAGCACTGGAGCTGTGAGCACACCCCACGCACACTCGAGGACCGTTTTCACCACACACAAAAAGCAGAAGGAAACGCGTGGCACTGGAGCCGCATCGAGACGCATCGTAGGCCGGTGGCGCAGCGACGGCACGCACGCAAGGTCCTTCGTTGCACCTGCCTCTGCCTCTTCTCTCTCTTTCTGGTGTGCTCTGCCGGCCGTTGCCTTGCACGTTGCACTTGGCTGTACAGAAGGTGCGCATGCTGCCGTTCTCTTACCGCGTGCTCATGCGCGGCGTGTCGGCGGTGTCCGGTGCGTTGTCCGTGGCTCTGCAGCATCGCGCGCTGGCGGGGACGACGCGCTCGTTCAGCAGCAGCAGGCCGGTGTGGTTGGCGCCAGCCGCGCCGACTAAGCAGGCGCCGCCGGCGATGGGTGGCGACACGGACGCTGAGGAGACGCACCCTGACTTTCAGCCCCGCATGGTGTCCAGCGACCTCGCGCAGGACGAGATCGCCATGATCAAGAAGGATATAGACGACACGATCCGCGACGAGGACGTTGTCGTGTTCATCAAGGGTGTTCCGGAGGCGCCGATGTGTGCCTTCTCAAAGCGCATGATTGACGTGATGGAGGCGCTTGGGGTGGAGTACACCTCATTCGACGTGCTCGCTCACCCGGTGGTGCGCAGCTACGTGAAGGAGGTGAGCGAGTGGCCGACGATCCCGCAGCTGTTTGTGAAGGGTGAGTTTGCCGGCGGCGTCGACATCATCCTGAAGATGGCGGAGAGCGGCGACTTGCAGATGCTGCTGGATCAGAAGAGCATCAAGCATCGTGACACCAAACCGTAGAGCTCGGGTGTGCCTCTTTCCTCGCTGATTTCGAAGCACGTACCCTCCACGTGGGTGCTTTTGTCAGCTGACTCGCAGGTAGTGTGTGTGTGTATGTGTGTGTGTTTGTTTGTGTGTGTGCGTGTGTGTGCGATACTCCCCCCCGAAGCGGGTTTACGGCGGACGTGTGGGCTTCTGTTCGAGTTTTGCTGTCTTGCGTGGTGACACGTGCGTCTGCGCGGGCATGCTTGGCTGTGTAGGGTGCGCTCATCTAACTGAGTGATTTGAGGCCACACATGCCTTGAGAATTGCGTGATCTTTACAGCCGATCAGGCATGCGCACAGCAACGCTGACGGCCGCATACGCACGCGTAAGTGCATCCTTGGTCTCTAAGTGGTGCACCCCGTAGCGTAGGACGGCTCGGCGTTTACGTGTTCCGCCTTTGCCGCACCTCATCAAGGTGCAGTCCCTCGCTCTTCTTTCACTTTTTCTCGCAAGACTCCACGCTGGGCAACATGCACAACGGCCTGCGAGAGGGGAAGGATTGAAGGAGGGAGGAGGGAAGGAGGGAGGAGGGAGGAGGGATCTGCGTTGGCGGCGACGTGAAGTCACTCGCCTTGCTAGTTTCGCTGCTCTGCTCATGCGCCCCTCTTTAGCTGCCTCGCGCCTCTCCGCTGTTCTTCTCCGTTGCCGCCTTCGCGTCCTCCCTCTGTCTCGCGCTGTCTCTCTGCGCGTGTGCCTGTGTGTCCAGGACTCCAATCTCAGTCTCCCCTCTCCCTCCGCTACCCACGACCGCGTGCCCGGTGCTGCGAATCTCTGCGTAGACGTGCTCTGCAGCGGACACCGGCTCCATCGGGCGGCCTGCAAGTCGACAGGGAGGTGACTTTAAAAGGAAGCCTTGTGCGTGTGTCTCGGTCTGCCCGAGGGCCGCGTGCCGTGCTCAGAGCCCCCTCCCTCTCTCCCCACCGTCACCGCCCAGTGATACACGACTCGTCAACACGGCTGCAGCACAGGACATTGCCATCTCCCCTCACTTCTTCCCACACACGTCGGTACAGAAGCTCAATTGCTCACGCGCCGTCGCGGTCCATGAGAGCTTCTGCTCGGATGCGTGCTGCCGTCGCAGCAGCGACACCATCACCGTCGAAAGCACGCCTCACAACTAACATTGTCGGCGGCATGGGCAACCAGCTTTTCCTCGTTGCAAATCTGTTAGCCACTGCGCACCGGACTGGCATCCCGGCCTACCTGGAGGCGGTGCCGTTCAGCAGCAGCGCTGAGGACCCACGCCCCACCTACTGGGACACACTTTTTCGTGACCTCGGTCATTACGGCGTGCAGATGTGTGCGTCCTCGCCGCCGCTGCCTGTCGTGACGGTGCCCGAGACGCGACCCGTGCGGAAGGTGCAACTCGATGCGCAGCGGCCCTGTGTCTTCCACATGATCGGCTTCTTCCAAAGTGATGCCTTCTTCGATGACCACCCGATCATGTCCTCCGTCATCCCACGAGAGCTGTGGGACTCGGCCGGCAAGCACCTGGCCACCTACTACGGCGGCGGGTCGTGCCACACTGTCGCCCTGCACGTGCGGCGCGGCGACTACACACGTTTTACCGACATCTTCGAGCAGCTCGACGTCGTCGAGTACTACGATGCGGCAGTGCGACAGCTGCTTGGTGGCCTGCTCTTGCAGTCGCCTTCGCTGCTGCGGCAGCAGCAGTCACCGGTGGACTCGGCCCAAGCGCCGACTGCAGGCGCACCGCCGCTGCTGCCGCTTCACTTGCTTGTCTTCTGCGACGAGGAGCGGTTTGGGCGCACCGTTGTGGGGTACTTCCGCACCAAGTACAAGGGTGCCGTGATGGTCAGCCTTGTGTGCGCCGCGACGGAGGCAAGCGCGATATCGGCGAGGCCAACGGCGTCATCGCCGTCAGTGCCGATAATGCCGCGTGATGTACTCGAGTTGCTGATGATGTCGCAGTGCAACGACGTCGTGATGGCAAACTCGACTTTCTCGTGGTGGGGCGCCTACCTGAACCGCGTCTCACTGCGCCGTGTCATCGCACCGTCCCGGTGGTTTGTGAAGGATCCGTACCCGGCATCAAATCACCTCTACTGCCCTGGATGGATACTCATCTGATCGAGGTGAACCGAGGGAGGGTGGTGGTGGTGGTGGTGGTGGTGATGGAGGCACGGAGAGGCGGTGCATGGATGAGGCATCTCTCTGTCCTCGTTGTCTTCCTCACGGTACCGCTCGCCAGATGGGGGAGAGGCCAGCGGCACTACACAACCTGTGCGTCTTGCGTGCTCGTTTCTTGTCTGGGTGTCTCTCATGGGAGTGGCATCCAGCCGCGGATGTGCGCCGTCTTCATCTTCTTCTGCCCACCGGAAGAGGGAGCTCAGCTGCATCATGAACCCCCTCAGCAGCAGCGGCAGCGCCGTGTTCCAGACAAAGGCAAAAGGGTGCCGTACGGCTGAAGAGCAGCACACCCACTCACGCACACACGTTTCCTTCCCACACATGTGTGCTCTCACGCATGCCGAGAGGAGGCGAGAGCGGCGGTGGCTGTCGGACCATAACCGACACACACGAACACACACACACACACACACACACAGAGAGAGAGAGAGAGCTAGCTGCGTTGGGGCACGCGTTGTCTTTGAGCCGACGCCATCCCCGTCCGCCCCCAAAGCCATCGGCCTCTCTCTATCTCTGTGCAGGCGCGTGTGCTCTCTTCATCCTCTAGTCGTTGCCCACAACCGCTTCCCTTCTCTTCTCACTCCGCACAACACACTCCGGCACGCGTAGAGACCCTCTTCAAGGCGGCACACGTCTAACTGCGACTCCCCGTCACCTTGATATGACCACCATCGCCGCCCTCGCGCGCACGCTGCACGGCGGCGCAAACGTGTACAGGTCCCGCCTGGACTGCCTTAAGGTACTGCACGCCGTGGAACAGTCGTCGCCGCCGCCGCCGTGGTGGACGCCAGACTGCTCCAACTTTGTCCGCCAGGCCGAGGCGCTGAGCACGTCGGCGAGTGCTACTGCTGCGCGCAAAAACCCTGTCATCGTTGTGGAGGGGTTGGATGGCACTGGAAAGACACTCGTCACGCGCACGCTGGCGGAGAAGCTGTCGGGGGTGGCAATAAGCACGCCGCCGCCGCAGTTTACCGAAATCCGGAACACCTTCCGAGGCCAGGAGGAGGCTGTCGCGAGAGCCTTCTACTCCGCTGCCAACTACATCGCGGCCGAGGGCATCCTGGCAGCGTCGCAGTCGTCCGTGGTCGTGGTCGACAGATGGTGGTGCTCCACCTGCGCTATGGCGCTGGCGAACGGCTGCCTCTATGACAGTTTGCCGCCCAGCGGCGCTGCGGTGTACCGCTGGCCAGAGGACTTGCCAGCGCCGGATGCCGGGTTTTTGCTGTGCGTCGATGAGGCGGTGCGGGTGGCCCGTATCCGCAGGCGTGCCCCTGAGGACGCGGAGGAGCGGCGCCTCTCCTCGCAGCGTGAGATGCGCTGCGTCGCGATGGAGGCGTACCGCCGCACCAATATGCTGATCGAGGTAGCCGCGCCGTCGTACCGCGTTGCTGTGAACTCCATCTTGCGACTCCTGCCTGAGAGCGGTGTGACGCATTGTGCCGCGCCCTTTACGCAGGCGGAGCTCGATAGCATCGAGCCGTTTTAGGAGCCCGTTCCTGAGGCTGGGGAGAGGGGTGCGGGCTTGGTGTTTGGTCTTCCGCGTGCCCGTTTTCTCTGCTGCGTGCTGCGAGGTGGAGGCCGCACCCCACTCCCATCGCCTGGTGCGAAGCAGCGCAAGACACACACGCGCTGCAGCAGCGCGCCGGCTCGGGCATTGCAGCACGGCTCCTGCCTCAAACGCGCCCGCACACCCACACATACATGCACGCACCACCTCACAGCCGCCCCTCCATCATGCCGGTCGCCACTCCCCCCACCTCCCCCCTTGGGTGCATCTCCCCGTCGCGGTGACACTCACGCCCCCGCACCCCTCCCCGTGGGCCAGTGTGAGGAGCCGGCTGCGATGCGCTCGAGCCGCGCTGTCGCGCACCGCCCATCGCACGGACGGTGCAAGCCTGTGCTCACTGTCGCGGGGTGGCTCGGACGCAGCGCCATGCACGACAGCGCCGCCGGCATCCGCGGCGCTACGTCGCGCTGACCTTGCCCTACGTCGTAAGGGCCCACCCCTGTCAGCACCAGAAGTGGTTTGGCGTTGGCAGGGATAGAGGGGGAGGGGGCTGCCGGGTTTCCGCGCACAGAGAGAGAGAGAGAGAGCGGGGGTGGAGGGGTGCGCTGGGCCCTGGGATGCCACGCGCGGAGGTGCGTGCCCCTCACCTCCCCGTCATCACGGGGGAGGTGAAAGGGCGAGAGGAGACAATGTGAGGAGGGACCCTACGCCGCGGGTGTGCCCTGCGCGTGTGTGTCCACGTTGTCTTTCTCGTGGTCCCAGGACGATGTGATGGTGCTTCCCAATTTTATGCTCCTCGCAGCATCGCTTGGGGCTGCTTGGGCTCGTGGGCCTTCGCTCTCCCTCCGCGGATAGGACGACACCCTCGCCGGCACCCCATGCTGTGGAATCAGCACGACGAACTTTTACCCCTCCTTTTTCGAGCGTCCCCTCCCCGCGTCTTCGACCCAACCTCTCCATCGCAGAGGCATCGGAGAGTCTGACGCAAGGTAGATGTTACCGACAGCGTGCAGAAGAAGAGAGAAGAGCGATGCAAACGGGGGTGTCACGGCTTCGCGTGACTCGCGGTATGCTCGTGCTTACCAGCGATAGAGAGCGAGAGGGAGTGACCGCGTCTCCGCCGGCAGTTCGTTGCTCTCGTGGCAGGCGCGGACCACTTCTTGCACGTTGACGCCTCCGTGATGACTACGGCTCTACAGCACCGCCCCTGTTGCTCTTCTACACGCCCGCCACCCCGCGGGCGAATGCCATGGGGGATCTCTACAGCTCTTCTTCTTCTGCCTCTTCTCGACGCGTCACCACACACACACACACACACACACACACACACACGTGGGTGCGCGACTTGCACTTCGCCTCTTGCCTTACGAGTCTGCCAGCCGTACGTTGCTCTTGTCGTCTGGCTTAACAAGCTCCTGTCCCCGCTGTGTTTGCGCGTCCGTGGGGTTGCGGACCGTTGGTTCTCCTGCTTCTCTATCACCCTTCACCTTGCACGTCACACCCTCTTATTAATGCCCGACGCCTCCTCTACCACGGTGGTGGCCGCCCCTCCTGCCAAAGAGAGGTCGGGTAGCAGCGGAGGCGTGCTGCTGCCGCTTACCGTGGCCGGAGCTGGCCTGCTGTGCCTATGGAAGGCCTTCCAAATTTGTTCCGTTCCCGTTCACCCGCGTTGCGTGACCGTCGTCTACGACACGCGCCGCAAGACGGTCTTATGCACCTCGGCGGATCGCGAGATGCGCCGGGGCTCACTGCCGCGGGTGTCTCACTTCAACGTGTCTATGTACTTCGGGTCCGCGCTGATGTACTGGAGCGGGACGCGGCTGCTGGTGCCGCCGTCATCCTTCTTCGGCGTCTTCACGCTTCCGCGCAGCGTCCTTGAGGAGCCGGGCGAGTCCGTGAACTGTGCCGTGGAGGAGGTGGCCGTGCGCGACGGGACCGTGAACATGATGGTGACTGTCTTCTACACCATTCCCTTCGACCAGGTGGAGCGCTACCTTGCCGCCGTCGGCCCTGAGCCACCGAACGAGGTAATCGGCAAGGCGGTCGCCCACATTGCACGGGTGCGGTGCGCAGAGCAGTCGGCCGGTATCTTGCTCAGCAAGACCCGCCGCGAAGCGTTCATGGGTCCGTACAAGGACCACCTCACCTCGAAGCTCATGTCAGAGGCGGCGGTGCTGGTGAGGGACGTGGCTGTGGAGAATGTGGTGCTGCTCGAGGGGGGCTAGCGATGGCGCCAGTGCGTTGCCTGCGTCGTTCCACCCTCGCACTGCTGTCGCCTGCTCCTTCCTCGACTCCTCACGTTGCTGCCTGCGCAGCATCATCACAGCTCTCGCTCTCTCGCTCTGCCTGAGCGTGCACACGCGTGTCTGCGCTTCTTCGATGGTTTCGAGGTGGGCCTAGTGGCCGCTGAGCCCTTTCTTCTCCTGTAATATCTGGGATGCTCTCCTGCCGAGAGCGCCCGCACACTGGTGCACACGCATGAGCACACCCACGCGCATGACGCTCTCCCCTTCCCGTTCGAGTTCCCTGTAGTGAGTAACGGCGGTGTTGTGCTCACCGGCAACGCGGAGAGCCCCCTTCCGCACTCACGCTCCAAGCTCGCTCTGTGGTTCATTACCGCAACCAAGAGAGAGAGAGGCGTGCGCGGCTTCGCATGTCCCCTCACCCCCTCCGCCCTTCTGCCCCATGCCTACCCACCAACCTCGTCGGCTTTCTTTTCTCTCCTCGTCCGCCAGAGCACCCTCAGCGCCCTCGCCCTCGCCCTCGCCTTCCCCTCTCACCGTCATCATTACTGTCACCGTCACCGTCACCACCACCACGGGTTGCATACCAGTCTTGCTGGTGTTCTCCGTTGCTCGTTTTTTTTTTGATTCGCACAGGGGCATCCGTCGCGCTGTGCTGTCTATACAGACACCCACGCACGGCTCTCTCTTCCATCGCACTTCGCAGAGGCAGACGCACGCGCGCGTACGCCTGTGCACGTGTGTCTGTGGGTGTGTCGTAGTTGTGCCTTCCACTTCTCCCCTCTCCTTCCGCCTCTCCTAATCCATTACACGCTTCCCTCCGTCCCCCACCCCAACGGTTGCTCGCATGTCTTCTGCCGAGTTTCTGCGCAACGTAGATGCGCGCACCACCATCTATCGCTGGGAGGCTGCAGGGCTGGACGAGTTGAACCGCCAGAACAAGCTCTCCTCCCTCCCTTTCTGGATTCCGAATTCTACGACGCGACACCATCAGTTCAGGGTCGTGCTGCTGCGCGGGTTGGTGCAGACCGCGACCCCCGCCAGCGACCCGTTTGGCGTACTCGTCGAGCTTATCGCGCCTCCTCCGCCGGCGGTGAGGACGGCGAACGTGCCGGCAGCATCGGACGCAGTGCCGTCTTCCTCGTCCTCCGGTGGCTGCCCAGGCGGCTGCGCCGTGACGTGCGAAGTGCTCCCCATCGACTCGGTTACTCCAACGGCGGCGGAGGAAAAACAGCGCAGGCGCGATGACGGGACTGATGCGGCGCAGAGAAAGGCAATCACGTCCACCAAGATGGCAGTACTGGACGCGAACAACGCACAGGTGAGCTTCCCGGACTTCATTCCGGCAGAAGTGCTACACAACACGCGCTACGTCAGGGGAGCACCGAAGTCCTTCACGCTGCAGATCACTATCGAGACGGGCATCAGCGTTCCGCTGCACCAGGCCGCCACGACCGCCTTCTCGTTCTTTTCCTCCCTGGCGACGTCGGTGGGTCACTTGCTTGGCAATACCGCGCAGCTCTACCACGAGGGGCGCGAGAGTATCAGCAGCGCCATTCTCGCCCCCGCCGCGTCGGCGCTGACGCACCCCTCCGCACTTTGGAACACCACCACGTCCTCGCCGTCTGCGACTGTTGCCTACGTCGCGACGGCGCCAACGAAGACCACTGCTTCGACGGCAGCTACTCTGCCGCCGTGGGAGCAGCCGCCGGAGGAGTGGCGTGACCGCGTCGCTGAGTGGCACTCTCTTGTGAGCGAGCGGTTGCCTGGGCTGGGCGGTACGTATCGACATGGTGTAGAGAAGGCGCTCTCGCCGGACGAGGCGGGGCTGCTGGCGGAGGTCGGCCTTGTGGAGGCGGACTTGTGGGCGCTTCACAGCCTGTTCGACTTTGACCGCGATGTCCAGGAGGGCCTTCTCGCCTCTGCTGAGGTGCGGGCGCATCGCTATCGCCTGGTTCCGGCCCGCCTCAAGGAGGTGACCTTCTGGGCCAACTACTTCTGGAAGGTGCACTGCGTCGGCCAGTGTGTGACGGAGCGGCAGGTGGCGGCGGTGCTTGTGGCACTGTGCATGCCTTCACGGTCTGTTCACGCAAACCTCTCCACCCCTGTAGAGGTGCTGCCGCACATCCTCGATGGCGAGGAGGCCGCCGCTGTCGTGGAGGACTTCGTCAAGCGCGGCGAGGCCGCCGAGCCGTGGTGCACCGTGGCAGCTGAGACGGCGCGCCACTGCAGAAACGTACTAGATACCGCGTCGCAACGCACCGACCTTGCACCCAACACACGTAAGCACGTCGAGTCGACCCTCTCCAGCTTGGAGAAGGTGTTGCTGTGGTACGGCAATGCGCTGGAAGGGCCCACGGATCCGCCTGCTCTGTCCCTCGACGCCGATACGGGCGCCGCCGCCGCCGCTGCTGCTTCAGCGGCACCACTACAGATGGAGAAGGCGCAGACCCCGCCGAGGCAGCAGCAGCAGCAGCAGCAGCAGCAACGAGAACCATCTCCCACAGCCTCCCCGGCCGCCGCCGTGCCCCCTGCAGTGGAGACGGCCACACCATCGCCCCGCGACGACACCAGCGGCGGCTTGCGGAGCGTCAGCCAAGTCGCGTTTATGAAGATGCCCTGGGAGGAGGAGGACGATGTATAGGAGTGGGTGGTGTCAGTGGGCTGATGTAGCAGAGCATCAAGCGAGCCGGGGAGTGGGAGCACTCTAGGGCGGTGAAGTGTTAGCGACGGCATCACTGCGTGCTGTTGCCGCATTCGAGCTTTCACTCTTTCTATCTGTGCGTGTGCACGTTGCACTGTCGACGCGATATCGTTTTTTCCTCAATGCCCCACACGCAGCCCCCCCGCACACTTCTCCTGGTACCACCGCCATCAACTCGACTTCCGTACGCAACCTGCCGTCTTCGCACGCTCCTACTCGCCTTGGGGAGGGGGAATATGGCCTTGTTGGAACACCTGCGGATACGTTCACGTGTAGAAGGGGACGTGTACGCGCACGTGGCAGTGCACGACCGCACCTGTCTGTGTGTGCTTGTGCTGCCCCATCCACCGCGTGCGTCTATCTTCTTGCCTCTTCTACACCATGTCAGCTTCTCTCTCTGTCTTGTGTGTTGTCGCGTTGGGCGTGCGTGCTGCTATGCTTATTACTTTAGTCCTCAGCTCTTCTCTCTTCTCCTCACTATATCACGCAGATGATAGTTCTCCACCCTCTCTCCCCCGACCCATGCGACGGTGCGCACCGAGAGGACCTCTCGCGCCATCTCCCTTTCTCCTGGTGCTCGTGTGCACGCGTTTTTTGGCACCTGGCGGAGGGGTCTCTGCTATGCCCCCCCCCCCTCGTCCTCTGCGGACATCTCTTCTCCCTCCGCCGACTCACTGGCGCTCGCGCCTGCTCTCTGTCGAACGCGTTGCATCGTGCACGGCGCTCGCTCTGCATTCGCGCCTCTGCGTCCACCCTCTGCTGTCCTCTCTCCCGCCCCTCCTTTTCCCTTTCTCCGCTCAGTAGAGCGCTTCTTCATCTCCTGTACGCGCAGCACACCGTCGAGAGGGGTGCGCGTGCGTGTCGTTGGACAGTAGGCTGTTCTCGCTGTAAACCATCTTCCCGCCTGGAGGCGGTGGCCAACTCGTCCGCCCTCCCACACCCGCCACACCGTTTCTCGCGGTAGTGCACATAGACGTGGAGCGCACGGAAGGAAAAGCAGAAGCATGCGGCGACTGCCACTCTTTTGCAGACGCCCCAGTCGCTGCTGCGGCGCCACTGCTAGCGGCAGCGGCAGCAGCAGTGCCGCTGTCCTCGCCGCCTCGGCAGCGCCATCGGTGTTGGTGTTGGCCGCGCGCGGCATTGCGACTAGCGGTCGTGTCACGAACGAGGACCGCCGCTGGTGGCTCGTGCACCTCGAGTGCGCGCCGGATGTGACACCCGGCACGTTCGTCTCGTGGCTCGACTGTTGTGGCACCCACACCACCAAGAAGTTGATCGAGCGCAATATTTGGACCATCGAGCAGGTAGCGGAGCTCGACTCGGACCGCGTCGACGAGCTCAAGTACAAGGAGGGCTGCCTGAAGATGGACGTTGTCTGGGAGCACGCGCGCACCATAATCACTCCGCTGAAGCAGCGCGAGGTTAGCGGCGGTGTTGAGTCGCAGCTGCAGAGTCGCATTCTGGAGCTGCGCAAGAAGCGTGAGCTGGAGCGGCAGCGCGAGTTGCTTGCGAGGGAGCGGGCGACGGTGAGCGACAAGCGTGAGGAGACGCTGCGGCGGCTACGGGAGAGCGTTGCCGCCAAGAAGGCGGCGCTGCGTAAGAAGCTGGACGAGCAGCACGGGGAGGCGACACCAGCGGCCTCGGAGAGCGCGTCGACGGAGGCGCATAGGGGGACCGCAGAGGCAGCTGTGGAGGATGAAGCTGTAGGCAATATTGTGGATCGAATGAGTGGTGGGAACCCACCTCGTGCGTAGGCTGGAGTGCGTGTGTGCGTGTTTCCGTGTGCGGACATCGGGTCCACGTGCGTTGCTCTCTGAGAGGTGCTGTGACGGTGGGCTCATCAAGGGGAGAGAAAGAGAGACGGAGAGAGGCCGCGTGCGGGGAAAAGGTCAGCAGAGGCCGAGAGGTGCGACGGCGCCAGCGGATTCGCAACAGGGAGCGGGAATGGGCGAGGAAAGAGTGCGCAAAGTCTGGGAGAGTACTTAGCTCATACAATGACGTACCCGCGCCCCTTCTCCCCCTTCCCTCGTCGACCTTCTCTGCGGACGGCGCCTCTGCTGTTCATGTCCCTCGTCTCCCCTACTGCGCCCTCGTAGCAGCGCCACCTCACCAAACCACCATGACAGTGCTATCTGAGGTGGACAGGTTGAGAGCTCTTTGACCGTAACCGACGTTGATGTGACTCTCACAGAAACGCAAAGACAACACAGAGAAATCGGAAAGAGGGAGGAAGCGCACAGCCGACCACTGCGGCGATGACGCGACCGGCCCAACAGGCTCAGAAGCACGCGAAGGTGTGAGCAGGCGGGGGTGGTGGTGGGGGAGGGGTGGATACGGAAGACGGTGTGCCTTGGACGAGCGGTGTGGGAGAAGCCTCCCCGTTACGCTTCTCCTTTTTTTTTTCCCTTTGTTGCCCTCGTGCGCATCCCACACACCACACACGCCCGCCTCCGACCGACCCCCCCCCCCCCCCCCCCCCCCCGGGACTCTCGCTCACCTCCCAAGAAGAACGGCAACGGGAGCTGCAGTTCTCATACACATTTTTCTTTGACGGTGTGCACTACCTTTAGCTTCCCTACTTTCCTCCCTCCCGTTCACGCCCTCCCGCTCACTCCCTCACTCGCATCCGCGACTCCGTCGTCGCCCCCTCCCCTCCCCCCGATTTTCCCACACTTTTCTCGTCTTCACAGCCGCCGTGTCCCAGCTCCGCCTGCGCTCGTCTCAACCCCCCTCCACCCCCCTCAACATCCCCTTCTCCCAAAACGCTGCGCCTTTTTTTTTTCCACTGTCTGTGTGGCGTTGCACCGCTGCTCGACCACCCCGCGCCCATCCATCGTACCCACCGACAGAACCGATTTCCAACAGACCATGCCTGCTCCGATTTTCGACAAGGTTCTCGTCGCCAACCGCGGCGAGATCGCCTGTCGTGTGATGGCGACCTGCCAGCGCCTGGGAATCAAGACGGTGGCTGTCTACTCCACCGCCGATGAGCAGGCCAAACACGTGAAGGTGGCGGACGAGGGCGTCTGCATTGGCCCCCCGGCCTCCGTGGAGAGCTACCTGTGTATTGACAAGATTGTGGATGCCTGCAAGAAGACGGGTGCTCAGGCCGTTCATCCAGGCTACGGCTTCCTGTCCGAGAACGGCGAGTTTCAAGCAGCCTTGCACAAGAATAACATTATCTTCGTTGGCCCAGACGCGCACTCTATCGAGGCGATGGGCGACAAGATCGAGTCGAAGCGACTTGCACACAGTGCTGGCGTGACGTGCATTCCTGGCTTCATCGGCGAGGTGAAGACGCACGAGGACGTGCTGAAGTTTGCGAGAGAGGTCGGCTACCCGGTCATGATCAAGGCTTCCGGCGGTGGTGGTGGCAAGGGCATGCGAGTAGCGTACAATGACAGTCAGTGCGTGGAGTACTACGACATGTGCAGGGAGGAGGCCAAGGCCGCCTTCAACAGCGACAAGATGCTCGTCGAGAAGTTCATCGAAAACCCGCGTCACATCGAGATCCAGGTGATCGCGGATCGCAGGGGCAACACCCTGTACCTGCCGGAGCGCGAGTGCTCCATTCAGCGCCGCAACCAGAAGGTGATCGAGGAGGCGCCGTCGGTCCTGTTGGATGCAAAGACCCGCAAGGCCATGGGCGAGGAGGCTGTCGCGATGGCGCGAGCCGTACAGTACGTCAGCGCCGGCACGGTCGAGAACGTCGTCAACCCGCAGAAGCAGTTCTACTTCCTCGAGATGAACACCCGCCTCCAGGTGGAGCACCCCATCACGGAGGAGATCACCGGCATCGATCTCGTGGAGCAGATGCTCCGTGCCGCGGCAGACCTGCCGCTCAGCATCACGCAGGACGACATCAAGATTAACGGCCATGCCACGGAGTGTCGCGTGTACGCCGAGGACCCGATGAAGAACTACTTCCCATCCATCGGCCGCCTCACCATGTACCAGGAGCCGACCGGCCCCGGCGTGCGCTGCGACTCTGGCATCATCGAAGGGTCGCAGATCTCGGTTTATTACGACCCGCTCATCTGCAAGCTGTCCACCTGGGGAAAGGACCGCGCGGCGTGCATCGAGCGTATGGAGAAGGCGCTGGACGAGTACGTCATTCGCGGCCTGCGCCACAATATTTGCCTCCTGCGCGACGTTGTCACGGAGCCGCGTTACCAGAGTGGTAACCTCACCACCAACTACCTGCCGGAGCAGTACCCGAACGGCTTCAAGAAGGCAGAGCTGACCGCGGAGGAGACGCAGCTGATGTATGAGGCGGCAGCCTGCATGCACCTGAAGCGCGAGCGCACTCACTACACCCAGGGCATCGCTCCGTCGGAGCGTCAGTTCTACGTTTCTGTCGGCGCTAGGCAGGAGGGCGAGATGCCGGTGTACGTCCAGCAGCTCGACGATTCCCACTTCGAGGTCGCCGCGTCGAAGAGCGGCCCGTTCAAGAAGCTGGAGATGGCGTGGAAAGTCAGCTACCCGATCATCCGCGTGAACGATGGAGAGAAGGAGACGGTGCTGCAGTTCTGGGGCACCAACGAAGTGACGTACGGCATCCAGATGAAGGGCACCACCTTCGACGTGAATGTAATGAGCGACTTGCAGTCCGTGCTGGGCCACTTCGTGCCGGCTGTAGAGATCACCGTCAACACGAAGCAGATTCTGTCGCCGATGCCAGGTGTCATTGTCGCCATCAAGGTTCAGCCTGGGCAGACGGTGGTCGCCGGTGAAGAGCTTCTGACGCTGGAGGCCATGAAGATGCGCAACAAGATCCACGCTCAAGCAGACGGCAAGGTGAAGGAGATCAAGGTCACGCTCGGCGCCACTGTGGAGGATAGCGAGGTGCTGGTCGAGCTTGAGTAAAACGAGTTCATCACATGGGCACTGCGTTTATGCGTTCATGTGTTCATGTGTGCGCGTCTGAGCCTGTGCGTCGAGCCTCCTCTCCTCTCTTTTTCCCCGCCTCCGCCGCGCTGCGCGACTACGCGCACACGACTTTGATCCATGGACACACACACACACACACACACACACACACACACACACACACAGAAAAACGAAACCCGATAACGATGCAACGGACCACCGACGGTGGGGGAGGGAGCGGCGCTCGGGGGGGGGAGGGTGTGGGGCGACGAAAAAAAACCGAGTGAAACTGAGCGGCCCTCAGCACATGAAAGCATCCTCCTCCCACCCGTCGTTACGCGTGTGTGTATGTGTGTTGTATGTATGTACCCATGTATGCGCGTGTGTGTACCACGCCTGCATGGCGCTGCCTGCCGCTTCCCCTCTCATCCAACTCACCCCCTCTCCCCACACCCCCTCACATGTCCGTTTGTTTCGACACAACGAACATTAAAACGACGAGCTGCCTCCCCCCTCCCCCTTCGCTTTCCTACCCACCCACCCACCCACTGACTGACTGACTTTCCCCTGCCCCTCTCTCAGCAGTCTTCGCTGACTGAACGTTTTTACTTTCTCTCTCTCTCTCGTCGTTTCTTTCGCCGCTTCAGCTGCTCTGTGCGTCTTCTCTCCGCATCCCTCCATGCCCCCTCCTCCACCTCCCCCCTTTCCCCTTCTCCTCGCTGAGTCCTTGTCGCCCCTCCTCCTCTCTCCGACGCACCCCCCTCCCCTCGTGTGTGTCTATGGATGGTTCACGATTCTTTCCAGTGGTGGCGGCACACACGCCACAAGACGTGACGAAATAGGCGTCGCGAACGTGGCACATACACTGCCGCGCGAAGTGACGCGTTGTGATGGCTATGATGGCGCACGACGCTGTGAGGAGGAGGGGGCGTAAGGAGGACGAGGAAAGGGGGGAGTCTCACCGCGTATAGGCCAGCGGCGCAACGTGCCAATGACACGGTGAGCAGGCAAAGTGAAGGGAGGGGCGGCATCGAAGGACAGGCGACGTTTTTCCTGCTGTGTTCATTTTTCGACTTAGTGCACACTTCCTTTGTGGGTTCTCTCTTTCACTATGTCCTCGATCGGTTATCTGGTCTCCCTCTCTCCCTTCATCTCCCTGTGTGTGTGTGTGTGCGCGCATGCATGCTCTTCCCTGCTTTCCCTTTCGTTTCTTGTTCTACTCTCCGCTTTCGTCTGCGTCTGCGTGTCGTGGCCTCTACGCGCTATCCTCTGTGTGCGTGCCGTCTCTGCCTGGCTGTGTCTCGTCCTTCTTCCTTTTCATCCCCCCTTCTTCTGTCTCGGGTCGTGCTCTATGTCTGTCCTCCCCGACGTCGGGCACTGACTGCCTGCGCGAGTGTGCGCCACCGCCGCGCAGACATGAGGGGAGTCAGCGCTGCATGGGGCCCCTGTCGCTCGCACGCACCCGCAAACAATCTCTCTCTCTGGGCCTTCGTCTTGCATGGAGGCCGGCCTCATCAAGAGGACGATGTCAACAACATCTTTGCTGTGCCTCCCGCTTGACCCCCCCCCTCTCCTCATTCTGCCGAAGATGATGAGCACCACTTCGCTCCACCCGGCCTGTGACCCGCTGAGTAGAGCGGTGCTGAGCTCCTCTTGCAGGGCAGAATGGGGCGGGGGGGGGCCACGTGCAAGGCACGACCCCCTCGAAGTCCAGCGCTGGCAGCCACGCTTGGCCGCTTGTTGGTGCGCGTGTTTGGCAGCGCCGCTGCCGCCGGAGACGTGAACGCGTCTTGGCGTGCTCAGTTGGGCATATGCTTGTGTATGCTTCAGCCATATCCGTCCCACCTCTCTCTCTCTCGCACAGACGCGCACCGCAGGCAGTGAGCAGAAGCCCGCGCGGCCACGTGTGTACGCGCGTGCTGCTCACATTGCTTGTCCGTTCTCCTGCTCAGCCGCCTGCTTCTCTTCCTCGCACCTTCTCCATGTAATCCTCCTCTTCCTTACGTATCTTCACCCTCTGCGCACGGATGCCGCTGCCGCCGCGGTGTCGACACAGCCACGGTGGCGGCCCTCGAAACCAAAGCGAGGAGAGGGGTGGATGCACCCACCCCCTTCCTTCCCTCTCCGCACCGTGCACCGCTGCTCTCAGTTTTCTCTTTCTCACGGGTCTGTCACGCACCGACGTGGTACGCCACAACACCTTTGGTGTGGCTTCTACCGCGCACGCCCATCTTCCCGTTTGGTCTTCCTCCTGCGTTCATCTGCGCCACGCGTTAGGCGTGTTGCTCACATCCACGTGGTCCCCTTCCCCTCCCCTCCCTCCCTCCCTCCTTCCCCCGACACATCACGCGCGCGTGGGTCCGTGGCGTCTCACACAGCATGAAGCGAGCGCGTTCTCCGTCGGCGGACAGCACCGTCTCAGCCTCAGCTCCATCCGCGGCCTCTCTATCGAGCACCGCGGTCTTTGACCGGTCGCCGTCCTCGTCTTCGTCCCTTTCGGCCGTGGAGGAGAACGAGGAGCCGACGGCAAGGCCACTTCTCTCGATATTGGAACCAGTGCTGGCGCAATTGAAGGAGGGGGAGTTGTTCGCTGACGCCCTCCGACGGTACTCGAAAGAGAACGCCGCGGCATTCGAGGCGCTCGCCCAACTCCATCAGGAGGCTATGGCGCAGCACGAGTTTGTGATGATGCGCATGACGCGCGAGGCGATTCTTCTCAGGGCTCTCGAGGAGGCCCGCCGCACCAGCACCACTCTCCCACACGTGTGGATGATGCGGTGGAAGGCCAAACCAACTGTCCAGCACGGGCCCTTTACCGACGACGCCATTCAGCAGTGGGGCCGCGACGGCTACTTTGGCAAAAAGGAGGCGGAGCTTCGTGACATCAACGGCGTCGGCAAGTCGTGGCGGCCGGCACTGTCGGTGGCGCACGGCCCTTGCGTGGCTTAGCAGCCACCTCCTCTCGCTTCCCCACAGCACCGTTCTGCACAGGCTTCCGGGCTACCTTTTCTGCAGCCCCGGTGCGGCTCTCTGCGTAAACACGTACACCCCTCTACGCATGCGCATGCAGCTCCGAACAGGTGTCCCTGTGGGAGATTCACACACCCCTGCCCTCCTTCTCAGGCCTCTTAGGCGCGGGCAAGTAGTGACAGTCAACTGCTGCGATCGCACTCTGCCCGATGCGTGGAGGGCGCATACGGCACCGCTGCCGCTTTCACCCATGGCACCACGACGACGACGACGACGCCGACCATCACCATTCCCATCCTCCTCCTGCTCTCTCCGTATTCGCTTCCCATCTCGCTGTTGCCTGTTACACACCCGCCCATCAACGGGACCGTCTGACGCCCTCGCACCACACCCTAGTCCTCGACAGCACCCCTTCGCCTCCGTACCATCTGCGAGCGAGGCGAGTGAGGGCGAGTACGAGTACGCACACACACACACACACACACACACACACACACACGCACATTCACAGAAAACACACGCATGCATGCATGCATACAGGTGCACACGTCCTCCTTCCGTTGTCTGTGTCCGTCTCTCGTTCTCTCCTCGCTGCCATCCTCATACAGAGACGTTCGCACGACGCACCGCCGCACTTCTTACTGCAGATCCCGCATCTGCACCACGAGGCACCTTTTCATGCGCACGCACGCGCATCATCGTCTCCGTCCCTTTTCCTTCTTCTCCGTGTCCTCCTCCGCTTCTACGAGCTGCCTGAGCGCGACGCAAGCAAGTGCGCCGACCGTCAGTCACCGCCTGCTCGACTCCCCGCTCGTCTTCTCTCCACATCGGTGGCGGCAAAGGACCCGCGGCACCCAGGCCGCTTCGGCTGCTTCCTCGCGTCTCTCTCTGCCCCATCTTAGACTCTTTCTTTGTTGACGCTCTCCTCCCCTTTCCTCGCGAAGCGTCCGTAAATTTGTGAGCGTGACGGCCAGTGCGTCGCAGATGATGTCGGCCGAGCCGCCGTCGTCGCAGCCGTACATCAGCGACGTGCTGCGGCGGTACCAGCTGGAGCGCTTTCAGTGTGCCTTTGCATCGAGCATGACCATCAAGGACCTCCTCGCCCTGCAGCCAGAGGACTTCAACCGCTACGGCGTCGTAGAGGCGATGGACATTTTGCGGCTGCGTGACGCCATCGAGTACATCAAGGCTAATCCGCTCCCCGCCTCGCGCTCTGGCAGTGACGTGCTCGACAACGACGGCGACGGCGACGGCGAGGGCGACGACAGTACGCCGGAGGGGAAGGAGGGGTGCTCGACGGAGCGCCGGCGGCAGTACACAGCACGCGGAACCACAGTCCTTTGCCGGTCGACCGACACCGCCGAGGAGGTGAAGCGCAAGAGCCGCATCCTCGTCGCCATTCGCAAGCGTCCGCTCAGCGCCGGGGAGCAGACGAACGGCTTCACGGACATCATGGACGCCGACAACAGCGGCGAGATTGTGCTGAAGGAGCCAAAGGTGAAGGTCGACCTCCGCAAGTACACCCACGTGCACCGCTTCTTCTTCGACGAGGTTTTCGACGAGGCCTGCGACAACGTCGACGTGTACAACCGCGCTGCCCGCGCGCTGATCGACACCGTCTTCGACGGCGGCTGCGCGACATGCTTCGCCTATGGACAGACAGGGAGCGGCAAGACACACACGATGCTGGGCAAGGGCCCCGAGCCGGGCCTCTACGCACTCGCCGCCAAAGACATGTTTGACCGCCTCACGAGCGACACGCGCATCGTCGTTTCCTTTTACGAGATCTACAGCGGGAAGCTCTTTGACTTGCTGAACGGCCGGCGACCCCTGCGAGCCCTCGAGGACGACAAGGGCCGGGTGAACATCCGCGGCCTCACCGAACACTGCTCTACCAGCGTGGAGGACCTCATGACGATCATCGACCAGGGCAGCGGTGTTCGCAGCTGCGGCTCCACCGGCGCCAATGACACAAGCTCCCGCTCCCACGCCATTCTCGAGATCAAGCTCAAGGCGAAACGGACGTCGAAGCAGAGCGGCAAGTTCACGTTCATCGACCTCGCTGGAAGCGAGCGCGGCGCTGACACGGTGGACTGCGCGCGACAGACACGCCTCGAAGGGGCGGAGATCAACAAGAGCCTACTCGCGCTGAAGGAGTGCATTCGTTTTTTAGATCAGAACAGGAAGCACGTCCCGTTCCGCGGCTCGAAGCTGACTGAGGTGCTCCGCGACTCGTTTATCGGCAACTGCCGCACGGTGATGATCGGCGCCGTCTCTCCGTCGAACAACAATGCCGAGCACACGCTGAACACGCTGCGCTACGCCGATCGTGTCAAGGAGCTGAAGCGCAACGCCACGGAGCGGCGCACTGTGTGCATGCCCGACGACCAGGAAGAGGCCTTCTTTGACACGACCGAGAGCAGGCCACCGTCGCGGAGGACGACAACTCGCCTTTCTACGGCCGCCCCGCTTTTCTCCGGCTCTTCGACGGCTGCGCCAGCACTTAGAAGCACGCTACTCAGCAGCCGCTCCGTCAACACACTCTCGCCGTCGTCGCAGGCCAAGTCGACTCTCGTCACCCCGAAGCCGCCGTCGCGCGATCGGACTCCGGACATGGTGTGCACTAAGCGGCCCCGCGACTCAGACAGAAGCGGCGAGGACGAAGTGGTAGCGCGGCCGAGTGGGCGCCCAAGCTTCAAGCGCTTCGAGAGCGGCGCCGAGCTTGTCGCGGCCCAGCGCAGTCGCGTCATTGACCAATACAACGCCTACCTCGAGACGGACATGAACTGTATCAAGGAGGAGTACCAGGTGAAGTACGACGCAGAGCAGATGAACGCCAACACGCGCAGCTTTGTGGAGCGCGCACGTCTGCTGGTGAGCGAGAAACGGCGCGCGATGGAGTCCTTCCTAACGCAGCTGGAGGAGCTCGACAAGATCGCGCAGCAGGTCGCCGACATCACCGCCTTTCAGCAGCACCTGCCGCCAACGTAGCCGTGTTCATCGTCCTTCTAGGTATCGCCCTTTCTTTTTCGTGTTGTCGGTGTTCGCTGCACCTTTCGCGCATGTGTCTTCTCTATCATTTTTTTTTTATTCATGCGTGTCTGCGCGTGCGTGTGTGTTTGGCCATCAGCACCGGTGCTGCCGTGCAGGTGCTTCGTTCGAGGCGCTGTGTGCCGCTTCCGGTCCTTTACCAGCTTTAGTGGGCTCGGGCTCTCTCTGTTCGTGGTGACCGCTCGCGTGTTTGCGGTCGCCGCTGTTTTAGACTCGGACGCTCTCTTTCATCGCTTGCGCTCCCCTCTTTCCGTTTTCGCTCTCTCGTGCTCTCTGCCTGTCTGTCCGTGTGTGTGTATGTGTGTGGCATACCGTTCGGTGTTCGTTTTTCTCTCCTATCATGTTAGACGTAGATGCAACTCCCCTCCCTCCCCCCACAGCCTCAGCCGCAGCCTCACGCAGCTGCAGTCGATGGCCGTTGCTCCTCCTCTTTCTTGGCCTCATCGATTCGGGCGGTGCTCTTGTGCATTGGACGTGTGGGCGCTGCTTCTTCCTCCATGCGGACATTCTTTCTGCGTGCCCCGTGCGGCCACTCACTCTCTACCTCTCTGCATCTATCCTTGAGCAACGTCTGCATCCAGCACTGGCAAAACCAATGCCGCTGGCCTCTGTGCCTTCCAGCTCTCCGACGCACGTCCAGCTCCAGCGGCCTAGAAGCAACCCCCCTGCTGTTGCCCGCAACAATACGCTTGTGGAAAGGCGACCGCGAAGAAGCCGTTGTCTCTCCCTCTCTCCATGTGTATGTGCACGTGTGCCTGTGATGGCATGCGTTTTAGCTCTCTTCCATTTTCGATGTTTTCATGTCTTGTCTCTTCGGCTTCTCGCTCCCTCTCTCACGCCTCGCTCAACCCCCAACACGGCGCATCTGTGGTTGTCTGTGTGCCTGTTGTAAGGCCCTTGCCATCTACGCCCTCTCCTCTACTCTCCTTCGGACGTCTTTGCGCCCTCGACCCCTCCTCCGCACACGGAAGACGGGGAAGCGAGAAGGCAACCGCCACATGCGCACAAAGTCACCTCGTCCCCCGCGTAGAAGGACAAGTAGAGGCCAGTGTGGACGGGGGTATTCACGTGAGGTCGGTGCGGCTGCCAGGGGTGCAGCAGCTGGAGGCCTCCTCAACGGCATCAACAGATGGCGCAAGGGTAGCAATGTTCTGCAGAGAGAGAGAGAGAGACGCGCGGGTTGTTGATTGCCGACTGTGCCGCGTATGCTTTTGCGCATGCCTCCTGTGTGCCCCTGAAAGCCACACACGAACGTGTCGTGCCGTCTTGTGCACTTTTTCTCTCATCCTTCACGACCGTCTATCCTACTCCTCCTCTCTCCCCCGTCATCTCCCGTATTTCTGCGGGGCTACGTATGCCACCGCATCAGTGCCCCCCTCCTATCCCTCCCTCCTTCCCTCCGCTTATTCGTCTGCTCCGGACTGTGAAGTGTCCCCCCTGCAAACACCTCGCTCACACCGACCGACCTACGCACGGTCGCACAGAGCGGGCCGTGTTTCGCCATCTTCGAGCGTCGCATGCCTCATGCAGTGATTCCCTTCGCCGCCCTCCTCTTCTGTAGATGTTGAGACGCTGCTCAGTGCTACTGAATGATCCGCCACTGGTGAGCGGTGGCCCGGTCGTGGGTCTGATGCGGGACACCGGCACGCGCACAACGATCCGCCCCTCCATCATGGACGCGCAGATCGCGCAGAGCGCGCTGGAGGTGAAGATGTCGAGCCTGCTAGCGCGCGAGATGCAAGCGGAGAAGATGGAGGCGGAGCGCGAGCCTCCGCTGAAGCGCAAGTGGGTGAAGGCGCCCGTCTCTCAGCTGTCGACGAGCCTCTCACGGCGTGATTGGTTCCGCCTGATGAGCTTCAACATGATGACGGACGCCTGGGGGCCCGGTCACACCACCCCCGTAGAGGCGGTGCGGGTGCGCGTGCCCGAGTTCACCCGCAACCCGGAATGCGACGACCCCAACGCCTGCTGCGACTACGACCCCTCCATCGACAAGGAGTTCCCACCCTTCCTCACGCCGGAGCACCGTCGCAAGCACCTCGTGGAGCTGCTTCGGTGCTACGACCCCGATATCGCCTGCTTGAACGAGGTGAAGCGGACCTTTTTCAACACCGAGTTGTGGCGATATGTACGTTTCCTCGGCTACGGCACGCTCTACCAGTCCAGCCGTGGTGCCCAGGTGCGGGCACTCCGCAAGGGTGACAATGCCGCCGCTCCGTCTAACCAGGGCAAGATCGCCGAGGAGGAGGACATCGGCAACGTGCTTCTGTTTCACAAGGGCCGCTTTTTCCCGCTCATGATGCCTGGCCGCGATATCGGCCAGCGCTTCCACTTTGCGCACTTCGTCGGCATGCGGGACAAAGTGACAAACATGACCCTCTACGTCGCCTGCGTGCAGCTCACCGCGGGGGCGACGGCAGAGGCGGCCGACGTCCGGCTGCACGAGGCACGACAGGTGCTCACCATACTTGATGCCCTCGGCCGAAACGACGCAGATCGCTCGCATCAGTCGCACATCGTCTGTGGCGACCTGAACAATCAAGCGGACGATGAGCCGTGCGTGGAGCTCCTGCGCGACAGATTTTTTTCCACGCATGACCTGGTTGGCGGGCCGCGCTGGACGGCGTGGCACTACCGAGACGACGCCCGCGCCGCCGCCTATGACACGTACTACACAAAGAACGTGGAGCAGGCTCACCGCTCCGACAAGGCCTACCAGGCCGAGGAGGAGATCCACCGTTTCCGGCGCAAGGACGCGGGTGGCTACCATGGCGTCTTCTCCAAAGTGCGGCTTGTGCGGGACGAGATCGCGGCTCGGGCTCACAAGAAGCAACAACAGCAGCTGACGACGCCAAAGACTGCGCCAGAGGTGGCGACACCTCCGCCTGCTGACACCGTTGCTGCTGCACCGGCGCCATCGCCAGCCTCCGCACCAGCGCCGTCTGACACCGCCGTCAGGGTCGACCAGCTTGCGCTCTTGAAGGAGAGCCGAAAGGCGAAAGGCATCACGTACAACACACAGGACTTCATTTTCTACGACCCCAGCACGCTCGCCCTGCATCAGGTGCTGGACGTTCCTGAGGATGAGGAGGTGAACGAGGCGCAACTCTTTCCTAACCACAAGCTGCCTTCCCACCACCTTCCGCTCTTCATCGACATCTCCTGGATCGACTCCTTCCCCGATGTCGCCGCACGAACGTTGAAAGAATAGGCGCATAGGGGTGAGAGTGCGTGTTCCGTGTGTCTGTGCCTGTGTGCCTCTACTGGCTTCCTCGCTGATTCGAGTTGTTGTTGTCGCTGGCGGTTTGTCTTTCCATGCTCACATACGGGATACCGACAAGCCCATTGTGCCGCACCGCACGCATGCGCCCTCACTGACACGCGGGACATCATCACTGCCCGCGCCTGGTCGTGCAGACGAGAACCCTCACCCATAGACGATTCGAGAGCATCAAATGGGCGACGAGGGAGGAGTGGCTGCTGCGGCAACGGGAGAACACAACAGGGCGACCGTTAACTCGCCTCGTACCCCTAGCCACCATGGCCTTCGCTGGCGTCTGCCACTCGCCTAGTGTGGTTCACTTTGCACAGCCCCGCCAACAGCGCATGAAGGCGTGCGACTACCCCTACGGTTGTGCTCCTCCTCTCCTTATGAGCCCTCAGGATGCTGCTCCTTGCTCAGGCATCACCTACAACACTGGGAAAGACAGCCCAGGCACCGACATGTGAGGAGCGTGAACCACGCCCCGCATACTCGCCACGCGGCCGCGACTTTGCATCCTCCCTCATCTCTCCCGTGAGATGGATTGCCTGTGCTATTACTCACAGAGAACACTTCTACCCTCTTCCACACCTCCTCCCTTTTCGTTCTTCCCATCTTCCCCTGCCACACATGAGCCCCATCGTCTCCGCACTTGCCCGCTGCACCTGTGCGTACTCCGTGAAGTCCTAGCGGACCCTTGGCGCAACCACTGCCCCGCCTTTCTCCTTCTCCGTTCTCTCGCTTCCTTGCTTTTCTTGTTTTTGTTGGTTCTTCTCCGGCACGCACCAGCGTTTCCACCACCGGCGCGGAGGGGGGGGGGTGGACTGTGCTTGATCTTCAGCGTTCCTCTCGTATTCGTTTTCGGCTTCTTGGCTCACTGTCTTTTTCCCTTCTCCCCCCTCGGCCCTCACGCCCGACATTCACCGCCGGCTCACGCATCACCACTCGCTCGTCCACCGTCTGTGTTCCCGTCCATTTCGTACACTCTTTCTCTCCTCGTTTTCTCCGCTTGTCTTTCTCTCCCGCTGCTGACAAGATGCGCTGCGCTCTCGTCTTCGTGCTGGTCGTGGCGGTGCTCGCGTGTTTTGCACCGGCAATGACGCACGCCTACTCGACAACGTATACCGCGCGCAGCGCCGGCAGTGGGGCCTTTGCCTTCGATCCCCTAGAAATCGATTTCTGCAAGTTGCAGGACGCGGGGTCGCACACGGCCATGTCGACCTCCGCCTCTATTCAAGAGGCTCTCGAGAGTGCCTATCAACGCGAGGGCATTCGCGGCAATATCCCCCTTGGCGGCATGACGGAGCAGGCGGTGTGCGCGGGAACCCAATGCGAGTGGCGGTGGTATCGCGGGCTCTTCCGCACCACCCGCCCGCTGTTCCTGCGCGGTGTCAACTACTGGGGAGTAAACGATGACGCGACTCCAGTGGACAGAACTACTGCTGTGTCGGGCTCCTACACCAATTTCGAGACCAACTACCCGCGTTCCTGGGGAAACCTGAGCTACTGGGGCAAGCGCCTGGTTGTGATGCAGCCGTCCGGGAAGTGGGTGAACACGGAGGTGTCCACATCGTTTACGAATTTCCTCTGCGAGTACTACGTCTACGCCGACTCCGATGGCGTGAATCGGCTTGTGCCCACCTTCCCGGGCGGCAGCGCCATTCCCTTCGTTAGCAGCTCCGGCCACACGTACAAGTACTGCGGCAAAAAGGTTGAGGTAGACTCGCAGAGCCGCTGGATCCTCCCGAAGTGCAACGAAACGTTCCCATGGTGGGGCGGCCTCCTCATTGCCGTCGTGCTCTATATCATCCTGATTGCTCTCATCATTAGCATCTGGTGCTGCTGCTGCATCCGCCGCCGCAACAAAGAGGAGAAGCGCCGCCGTAATATCATCGGATCGCAGTATGATAATCAGGGCGCTATTCCCACGCAGTCGGAGCTCGGGCTGAGCCGTCACAACTCTTTCCGAGGCACCAGCATGTACAACTCCGACGACACCGACTCCGATGCAGATGCGTACTCTTCGCGCGAGTAGACAGGAGGGCGAACAAGAGAAGAACAGCGCATCAGTGACCAAGCGACTCTGCAGAAACATCGCCTCTGCTGCCTTGCTTCCCTTGCCCTTCTCACCTCTCTCCCGCTGGCCCGCTACTGCTGACGTGCGCTCACGTCGACCACATCGCCCCATTTTCTCTCTGCGCAAACTGAATCGCCACTTTGCGCCCGACTATGTGCCTGTGCGGGCGTCTGTGGGCTGCCCTTCTCTCAGTAGAGCGCACACGCTGAACACACACACACACACACATTTTCTCGTGTTGTTGGGCTGCATAGCTTCTTCTGTTTGGCTCCTATTCCTTCTCCGCTTCACACCGTGTTCCGGCGTTTTCACGTTTCAGCTCTCTCCTTTCGCTTCCCTTGCTTTCCCCCTCTCCGGGCATCTATATGTGTATGTATGTATGCGTGTGTATGTGTGTGTGTGTGTGTCTTTGCGCGAGAGAGAGCGAGAGCGCGCGTATGCTTCCAGTATGCACTGCCATCTTCCCCCTTCTCTCTTTTTATGTGACCTTTAGCTGTTCCCTCCTCCTCCCTATCTTTCGGCCTATTGTTCTTGTGTCTGCCTTATGTGTGTCGCCTCTCCTCTGCACTCTCTCCTTCCGTCGGTATCTCTCCTGTCTTTCTGCTTTTTCTCTCTCTCTCTCTCGCTCGCTCTTTGGATCTGGGGTACACAGCACAACGAAGCAGCGGTGAAAGGGGCATGGAAAAGAAAGACGACGGTGACAGAGAGCGAGGCAGACAGAGGAAACGGCGGTGGAGAGCAGAACGGCGCTGCTTGTCATGCCTCTGATCTCTCTCGTAACCTTCTTTCTCTCGTTGTGCTCCATTTTTGGTTCTCGACACCCATCCGTGGTCTGTTTCATGTAATCCGTCTCTCTTTGTCCTCCTCCCATGTGCGTCTCCGCCCATCTCATTCTGTACTGTCTGTTTTCGTTTGAGAATCTCTTGTCTCTCTCTCCCCCTACCTTTCCGCTACCTCATAGTGTCGTCTCCATCGCGTGGCGCGCCGCCCCCTTGAGCGTCACGTCTTGCCGACGGTCAGGCTTCGTCGAGTTTTTGGCGGCACTACTTCGCTTCTCCGCATCCATCGATGAATGGCATGCCTATGCGCGATTTAGTCGAGGGCGACTCTGCACTTCCGTTTTTTTTTTTGTTTGTTTCCCCTTCGTTGACCAACGATGAGGCTGCTACTGGTGATGCAGTCGCGAGCACGGAGACCTTCGTATTCAACGGACAGCCACGTGCTCTACTTTGTTTTGCTCTTCTCTTTCGCGTGACTCCGTCTTCCCGATGCTCTCTCTCTCTCTCTCTCTTGGCGTATGTGTCTGCCGTCACATGTACGCTTCTTTTCATTTTTTATTTTTACTGGCCTCCTTGTCCTGTCGAACTGCTTCATTGAACGTGTCGATGTCGCCGCGAATGTCACCGCAGAATCGGCGTCGCCTCACGAGCCTCCACTGCTGCCTTCCCTCCCACCGTGGGCGTGCCTCCGCTGCACATGGAGGAGGTGAGCGCCGGCGGCCTCGGAAGGTGCCACGAGCACCAAAGCAACAGAATAGACACATGCGCATTATGTGAACAGCTCAGCAGTACCGCGGGGAACTTTTTGTGAGCAACGACAACACCGAGCACACACACGCACGCACGAAAACAAAAACGCTCGATAGGCATACCGGCAGAAGACAACAACCCATGACGGCGGTTGGCAAAGATACACGACGAAACTAAAAGAGCCGAGAAACAAAAAAAATAGAAAGCGAACAATGGAGGACAACCGTGAGAGGGTGGTCACATGCTTGCGTGCGTGCAACCGCTGCAGTTACAACTGGAGAAAAAGAAAGAAGACTCGCTCATCAGCCAGCAGTCGCAAGGCAGCAGGAAATTCGCCCTTGCTCACACCTGTCATAGTTTCGCTTGTGCTCCCATGTGGTCTGTCGTCCTTGTCCGTCTCGTTCTCCTTGACACCGTGTCGTCGGTGTGATGTTCCACTTTCGAAGTCCTTTAGCTATCTCTTCTTTTTCTTGCTGTTTTATGCATCAGGAGAAACTTTGTTTTGCTCACAACATAGGCTCCGTTGTTCTCTCTCTCTCTCTCTCTCGCGGTGCGCCTTTCGTGATTGCCGTGTGGGTGTGTTGATGAATGGCTAGCGTGGCTCACCGTGCTTCGTCTCTCTTCTCTTTGGTCTGTGTTTCCTTCGTCTTGATTGCTGGAGTGTTTTGAAATGATCAGCACCCATACCGCAGATCTCCGAAACAAAGCAACAATACCCCGCCATGGTCTCGCGTAGGTGCCGTCGCAGAGAGTTGCCCAAGTGGCGGTGTTGAGCCGATGCCGGAAAACAGACTGAGTAAGCGTATCGAAGGTAAAGTAAAGCGAGCGATTCATGCCATCTGGTCTTGCTTCCTTCTCCATCTGCTTTGGAGCCTTCGTCACAGACGAGCTTCTGGTGCTCACGGTAGCGGTTCGGTGATGTCACACACTTCAAAGCGTGACACATCGACTGCACTTCTCAGCTCCCCTGCTTCTCTGATATGCTCTCTCCGTGAAGCCGTTCCGTGTAGCATTTCGTCTGCTGCTCTGACTGCTGCTGCTGCCCCATCGACTTCCCGTTCTCCACAACTCCGAATTCCTCTCTTCTACTTTCCTGTCTGCCGTACATGTGCATACCTATTCGACCATGCGCATATAACTCCATCACTCACGCTTGTGGTGTGAAGGGACCCTGTCCTATCGCCTCTTAGCCTTCTATCCATCGACCTGCACCTGCACACATGAGCTGCACAAAGTTCGACTCCCCGCCAATGTTGACTGTCTCTCTTCTCATGTTCCTCCTCTTCGCCAGCCACCTGGATCTCTTGCACCTTTTCTGCCTCGTGTTTTGCCGTCTCACGAGGAAACACTGAAAACAACAAAAAATATCACCCGGCTCCTCTTGTGCCGCGGTACCTCGGATCTGGTGCATTTATCTCCTCGGCTCATCTCTTCCCAGTCTGAGAGACTTCCCTTTTTCTCACTGCTCGTTTTCGGTCGGTGCTAATTGCGTCCGCGTGGGCGTTGGCTTTCCGCTTCCCACCCGCCGCCCTCCTTGCTTTGGGTGAGGAGTTTTCGCATAAAAAGGGGTGGGCTCTCCCTCCTTGTTCTATAGCGCACAATCTATCAGAAAGCCTTCAGCCCTCGTTGTGGAAACAAACAGCGTTGCAGTCACATCGCTGGCTGATCGGCGATCGCCGTGGGCGGTCGATGCAGTTCCATGCCCTCCATCCGGGGCACGCGCTTACGCAGACAGATGTACGATTGAAGATTATCGGTGGCTAGTGCCTACCCTGTTTTCCGATCAACGTGTATAATACGAGGCAGAAAAGGAGAGCTAGAGGGTGCGAGTACTCGATGGGTCACCTCCTCTTTGGTACACCGACGCGGCTTGACGCTGTGAAACCAACGACAGCACACGTAGCTGCGTTTTTCCCTTTTTTTCATGTCCGCACGTTTATCAAAGAGCATTGTGCGTGTTCTTCTGCTGAAGAACTGTGGCATGCGTGCAAGAGGCGGGTACACTAATAAAAAGGATAACTGAGTACGGGTGTCCAGGTATACTGGGGGTACGGGTGCTTGTACGTGTACGCGTGTACTGGTTAGGGTTAGGGTTAGGGTTAGGGTTAGGGTCAGGGTTAGGGTTAGGGTTA